>NC_059426.1:170762267-170849767 GCF_021028975.2 Sphaerodactylus townsendi
ATTATTATATTGCATCAGGAGCGTGTTTTGTATGGGACAGAAATAGATCACAAGGAGAACCGAGTAGACCACAGTGGCGTCTTGTTTGAAGCAGCAGCTTAGGTCCTGTTCTCTGGTTTTTGTCCTGTACAACACTGCCATCAAGTGGCGGAAAGACTAAAGGCTGGCTTACAAGTGACGTCTAAAGACACTATGGCCCCTTCCGCACAAGCAGAATAATGCACTTTCAATCCACTTTCAGTGCACTTTGCAGCTGTATCTTACTGTGCAGAATGGCACAATCCACTTGCAAACAATTGTGAAAGTGGATTGAAAGCGCATCATTCTGCATATGCGGAAGGGGGCTTTGTGTTTCAGTGTCTCTGTCTTTGCGTGCCACCTTTCCGTGCATTGGCAGCAGTTTCCTTTTAAAATATAGAATCACGTAACTACTATTATTTTGCAAGACTCTGGTTTTAAACCAGGTCACCAGCACAACATTCTGGGCTGCATCAATAGGAGTATAGTGTCTGGATCGAGGGATGTACTTGTACCTTTCTATTCTGCATTGGTTAGACCTTACCTGGAATATTGTGTACAGTTCTGGGCACCACAATTCATGGAAGATATTGATAAGCTGGAACGGGTCCAGAGGAGGGAAACCAAAAGGGTAAAAGGTCCACACCCTACGGGGAGAGACTTAAGGAGCTGGGGATGTTTAGTTTGATGAAGAGAAGGATAAGAGGTGACATGATAGCCATGTCGAGATATTTGAAGGGATGCCATGTTGGTGAGGGAGCAAACTTGTTTTCTGCGGCTCCAGAGACTAGGACACGGAGCAGTGGGTTCAAGGTGAAGGAAAAGAGATTCCACCTAAACATCAGGAAAAAACATCCTGGCAGTATGGGCTGTTCGACAGTGGAATTCACTACCTGAGAGTTTAGTGGAGTCTCCTTCTTTGGAGGTTTTTAAAGAGAGGCTGGATGGCCATTTGTCAGGAGTGCTTTGATTGTGTGTTCCTGCATGGCAGGGGGTTGGACTTGGTGGCCCTTGGGGTCTCTTCCAACTCTATGATTCTACAACAGCTTTTAAGCATAGAATCATAGAGTTGAAAGGGGCTATGTAGTATAGCTCCCTGCTCAATGCAGGATCAGCCTAAAGCATCCCCGACAAGAGGCCCATTCTCTGTCGTTCTCT
Source organism: Sphaerodactylus townsendi (assembly GCF_021028975.2). Taxonomy (NCBI): domain Eukaryota; kingdom Metazoa; phylum Chordata; class Lepidosauria; order Squamata; family Sphaerodactylidae; genus Sphaerodactylus; species Sphaerodactylus townsendi. The sequence goes on from NC_059426.1 coordinate 170,763,444, forward strand.
ATTTCATTTGGTTCCTGCCGGAATAAGATGGAGAAAAGGGAAGTCCAGGTGCTTTGCCTTGATTTCCCTTGGAGGTTGGGCGAGATAAAGATGCACTAAAAGAAGTCTAATAGAAAAGGCTATACTTGAATAACCTCTTTCTGCTTTTGCATCAAGAATTACAGAGCTGATGGGGTACGATCCGGAGGAACTGATCGGCCATTCCGTCTACGAATACTACCATGCCATGGACTCTGACCATTTGACCAAAACGCATCATGACAGTAAGTTTGAAAGGAAAAAAACCCCGAAACAAGCTGGTCTTTTTGCATGACGCTCTGTGTGTAGCACCGGTGCATTCCGTGCTTCTTGCAGCCAGCCGATTTGCCTGGTTAGTGCAAGCATTGTGCGTGACGCAGTGCATGTTTTCATTGTGAAATGTTCCCTGGCCTTGTCTAGCTGTACCGCTGACGCCAGTCTGTTTCTGCTTCCAGTGTTTGCCAAAGGGCAGGTGACCACAGGGCAGTACCGAATGCTCGCTAAGCGAGGAGGCTACGTGTGGGTCGAGACGCAGGCGACGGTTATCTACAACACTAAGAATTCGCAGCCGCAGTGCATTGTGTGCGTGAACTACGTCTTGAGGTAAGGTTCGCCATTATTTAGGAGGATTTGCATTTCCTCCGGTTCCGAAGGTCACCTGAAAAGCTCTGATAATGCCAGTAGATAGAGGTAGTCTGACCTCACCTTGAATTGTTTGCTTGGATTTGTTGGTATTCCCTTTCTGGTACACCGGCTGGTCTTAAAGGTGCCACTGGACTCAATTCCCTCCCCGCTCCCCCAGAAATCTTATTGGTCTTTAAGATGCTATCTTTAAGATGCCACTGGATTCAAGCCTTGCTGATGTGCTGCAAACCAACACAGCCATCCATCAGAAACTGTGACAGATTCTGTTCCAACCATAGAGTTGGAAGGGGCCAGGCAGGGCATCTGGGCCAACTTCCTGTGCTTTGATTGTGTGCTCCTGCATTGCAGGGGGTTGGACTTGATGGCCCTTGGGGTCTCTTCCAACTCTTTAATGCAGGATCAGCCCAGAGCATTCCCTAACAAGAGATTGTCTGATACTTGAAGACGGCCTGTAGTCAAAACCCTGTGAAAACCTGTTCACATGTCCGCTTTTCCCTTGCTCTGGCCATGGAACTTTGGGGCGGGCCGGGAGAAGGTAGTGTGGGAAACCCTTGGCTTGTTTTCCTTTTTGCTCTGGGAGAGAAAATGCTTTCTCACCCCCTAGGTGGGCGACCCCTGCCTTATCTACAACGCGGCCTTAAAAACTCTGCTTCACTTAGAATGCTGCTAATTACATCACCCTTCTGGGATCCGGAGGGGAGGGTTTAAAGGCGAAGGACTATTATCTCTGAAATGCTGTACTGAAATTTAGTTCCAGCAAAGGATTGCTGGCACCTGTATTCTGTCGATCCTGTTCAGTAAACCAATTTCTGCACCCAATAGTCTGGTTATGCCAGGGAGGTTGACAGAACTCAACACCCGTGCAGGGGGGCATACTGCCTCCCTAGGCAGCCCATTCTACTGGCCACACAAAGAAATGTAAGAGGTATTTCACGGCTGGACTCAACTGGTTGTTGGCTTTCCGGGCTGTGTGGTTGTGGTCTGGTAGATCTTGTTCCTAACGTTTTGCCTGCATCTGTGGCTGGCATCTTCAGAGGTGTATCACAGAGACAAGTGTGTTCTTCTCTCTTCCCTCTGTGATACACCTCTGAAGATGCCAGCCACAGATGCGGGCGAAATGTTAGGAACAAAATCTACCAGACCACGACCACACAGCCCCGGAAAGCCCACAACAACCAAGTGTCAAGAGACTCAATGGTCTGAGTTTTCAATCGCAATTTTCCTGGCAGATGTTTGCTGCAGCATGGGAAATTTTCCCATATAGTAGAAGTTGCTGAGACCAGATCCGTCTAATGAAATAGGCAGTTCCAGCTCTCCAGCTGCCCCCTAATATTTCCCTTCGGTCTTTCACCCCGCAGTGACGTCGTCCAAAAGGACCTAATCTTTTCGCTCCAGCAAACGGAGTGCATGTTGAAACCGGTGGACTCGCCCGAGATGAAGATGACCAAACTCCTGGGCAAGGAGACTCTCGAAGACAGCAACAGCCTCTTTGAGAAACTGAAGAAGGAGCCGGACGCGCTAATCTACCTGGCTCCTGCCGCGGGGGACACCATTATCTCGCTAGATTTCGGCACTGATGGTGGGTGTGTGTTTGGTTCAAGGAACCCGCTTGTAAAGTCAGTCCAAGTCAAGTAACGTGGTTCGGGCGCGGCAGATAACCGGCACCCGATGGGGGTGTGGTTATTTCTTTAACCGAGGGTCTCGCGACCCGGTGCGACTCTTCTTTAACGCGGCCGATGGTTTTCTTTTGATTTCCGTAGACTCTGATGAGCCCCAGCTTGATGACGTTCCTTTGTATAACGATGTAATGCTCCCTTCGTCCAGTGAGAGTACACATTTGGCCCTGTCCCCACTCCCCGCTTCAGAAGCTCCAAAGCCACTGCGGAGCAATGTGGACCCAGCGCTGAATAGGGAAGTGGTGTCCAGGCTGGAGCCCAGCATGGAGCCGCTGGAGCTGGCTTTCTCGATCCGCCAGAAGCAAGAGCATCCGGCCACTCCTTCTGACGGCAGCGCCAGCCAAAGCTCGCCCGAGGTTAGTCGCTGGAGAACCGGCGCCCGATCCTGTGCTCTCCGACTAAACCGGTTGTTCGTCCTGTGAATAAAAGATTTTATTTTGCAATGTTACAATCTTTACCAAGTTTGTATCCTGCCCTTGTTTCCGGAAGCGTCGCAGAGAAAGGGAAGAGGGGAGGGTCTCATTTACCCCCACAACAGCCTTGCGGAGTAGGTCAGGCTGCAAAGTGAGTCATGGGCCAGCAGTTGCCCTGTATGGTTGTTGGGGGTTTTCCGGGCTGTGTGGCTGTGGTCTGATAGATCTTGTTCCTAACGTTTCGCCTGCATCTGTGGCCGGCATCGTCAGAGGTGTATCGCAGAGAGAAGCGTGTTTCTCTCTATGACACACCTCTGAAGATGCCGGCCACAGATGCAGGCGAAACGTTAGGAACAAGATCTACCAGACCACGGCCACACAGCCCGGAAAACCCACCAGAACCAGTTGAATCCTGCTGTGAAAGCCTTCGATAGTTGCACCATATCTTGAGCAGGGACTGAGAAAAGTCCCTCTGATCTTGGTGCAAAGGTACGGCCTTGCCACTCTGCCTCTGAATCAAGTCAGCTAGGTTTGTGTCTTTTCAGTCACTTCATGTTTCCAAAAAGGGTACAGTAGTTGTTATTTGGGATAATCATAATAGTCCTAAGAGCCCTGTGGCACAGAGAATTAAGCTGCAATACTGCAGTCCAAGCTCTGCTCACGGCCCGAGTTCGATCCTGAGGGAAGTTGATTTTTGGCAGCCATCTCAAGGCTGACTCTGCCGTCCATCCTTTTGAGATTGGTAAAATGGGTACCCAGCTTGCTCGGGTTAAAGCACAGAAGCCTTGGGAAGCAACGGCAAACCAACCCATAAACATAGCCTGCCCAGTATTTTAATTTTATTAAATTTGGTACCGCCCCCTTTCCTGGCCATAACCAGACTCAAACATAGCTCAAAATGTAGAATTTAGAACAATATTTAAACCCACTAAAACACAAAAGCATACAAGATATATATCATCCAAGATGGTGACTAATTGGGTATCCACAGCAGACTCCCAATACACACAATCTAGGTGTCCTCGTCCCATCATAAAATCAGTTACTATCTGGGCAGAGGGGGAGGGGGAGACAAAGTCAGGGAGCCAGCCAGATGAAATAGACTCATGATTGCCTCACCCAAAGGCCGGGTGGAACATCTCTATTCTGCAGGCCTTGCAAAAACGTCGTGATGTGACATCGCATCACAATGGGGTGTAGTGGTGAAGAGCAGGTGGATTCTAATCTGGAGAACCGGGTTTGATTCCCCACTCCTCCAGCTGAGTGGCAGAGGCTTATCTGGTGAACCAGATGTGTTTCTGCACTCCTACATTCCTGCTGGGTGACCTTGGGCTAGTCACAGTTCTCTCAGAACTCAGCCCCGACTATCTCACAAGGGGTCTTGCTGTGGGGAGAGGACGGGAAAGAAGCTTGTAGACCATCTTGAGTCTCCTTCCAGAAGAGGAAGGTGGGGTATAAATCCAAACATTATTATTACCCAGTGGGTCAATAATGACCCGGTGCTTGCGAAGGGCACTACCTTTACCTTCACACTATCAGCTAGAAGAAGAAGAAGAAGAAGAGTTTGGATTTATATCCCCCCTTTCTCTCCTGCAGGAGACTCAAAGGGGCTGAAAATCTCCTTGCCCTTGTGAGGTAGGTGGGGCTGAGAGAGCTCTGAGAAGCTGTGACTAGCCCAAGGTCACCCAGCTGGCGTGTGTGGGAGTGTACAGGCTAATCTGAATTCCCCAGCACCCCCCCCCCCCCCCACCCCTTTCCCACCCCACCCCCCGCCCCCCCCCCCCTCCCCCCCCCCAACCGCCCCCCACCCCCCCCCCCCCCCTCCCACCCCCCCCCGCCCCCCCCCAAAAACACCCCCCTCCCCCCACACCCCCCGCCTCCACCCCCCACCCTCCCCCCCCCCCCCCCCCCCCACCCCCTACCACCCCGCCCCCCCCCCCCCCCCCCCCACCGCCCCCCATACCCCCCACCCCCCCCCCCCCCCCGCCCCCCCCCCCCCCACCCCCCCCCCCCCCCAACCCCCCCCCCCCCCACCCCCCCCCCCCCCCACCCCCCCCCCCCCCCACCCCCCCCCCCCCCCACCCCCCCCCCCCCCCACCCCCCCCCCCCCCCACCCCCCCCCCCCCCCACCCCCCCCCCCCCCCACCCCCCCCCCCCCCCACCCCCCCCCCCCCCCACCCCCCCCCCCCCCCACCCCCCCCCCCCCCCACCCCCCCCCCCCCCCACCCCCCCCCCCCCCCACCCCCCCCCCCCCCCACCCCCCCCCCCCCCCACCCCCCCCCCCCCCCACCCCCCCCCCCCCCCACCCCCCCCCCCCCCCACCCCCCCCCCCCCCCACCCCCCCCCCCCCCCACCCCCCCCCCCCCCCACCCCCCCCCCCCCCCACCCCCCCCCCCCCCCACCCCCCCCCCCCCCCACCCCCCCCCCCCCCCACCCCCCCCCCCCCCCACCCCCCCCCCCCCCCACCCCCCCCCCCCCCCACCCCCCCCCCCCCCCACCCCCCCCCCCCCCCACCCCCCCCCCCCCCCACCCCCCCCCCCCCCCACCCCCCCCCCCCCCCACCCCCCCCCCCCCCCACCCCCCCCCCCCCCCACCCCCCCCCCCCCCCACCCCCCCCCCCCCCCACCCCCCCCCCCCCCCACCCCCCCCCCCCCCCACCCCCCCCCCCCCCCACCCCCCCCCCCCCCCACCCCCCCCCCCCCCCACCCCCCCCCCCCCCCACCCCCCCCCCCCCCCACCCCCCCCCCCCCCCACCCCCCCCCCCCCCCACCCCCCCCCCCCCCCACCCCCCCCCCCCCCCACCCCCCCCCCCCCCCACCCCCCCCCCCCCCCACCCCCCCCCCCCCCCACCCCCCCCCCCCCCCACCCCCCCCCCCCCCCACCCCCCCCCCCCCCCACCCCCCCCCCCCCCCACCCCCCCCCCCCCCCACCCCCCCCCCCCCCCACCCCCCCCCCCCCCCACCCCCCCCCCCCCCCACCCCCCCCCCCCCCCACCCCCCCCCCCCCCCACCCCCCCCCCCCCCCACCCCCCCCCCCCCCCACCCCCCCCCCCCCCCACCCCCCCCCCCCCCCACCCCCCCCCCCCCCCACCCCCCCCCCCCCCCACCCCCCCCCCCCCCCACCCCCCCCCCCCCCCACCCCCCCCCCCCCCCACCCCCCCCCCCCCCCACCCCCCCCCCCCCCCACCCCCCCCCCCCCCCACCCCCCCCCCCCCCCACCCCCCCCCCCCCCCACCCCCCCCCCCCCCCACCCCCCCCCCCCCCCACCCCCCCCCCCCCCCACCCCCCCCCCCCCCCACCCCCCCCCCCCCCCACCCCCCCCCCCCCCCACCCCCCCCCCCCCCCACCCCCCCCCCCCCCCACCCCCCCCCCCCCCCACCCCCCCCCCCCCCCACCCCCCCCCCCCCCCACCCCCCCCCCCCCCCACCCCCCCCCCCCCCCACCCCCCCCCCCCCCCACCCCCCCCCCCCCCCACCCCCCCCCCCCCCCACCCCCCCCCCCCCCCACCCCCCCCCCCCCCCACCCCCCCCCCCCCCCACCCCCCCCCCCCCCCACCCCCCCCCCCCCCCACCCCCCCCCCCCCCCACCCCCCCCCCCCCCCACCCCCCCCCCCCCCCACCCCCCCCCCCCCCCACCCCCCCCCCCCCCCACCCCCCCCCCCCCCCACCCCCCCCCCCCCCCACCCCCCCCCCCCCCCACCCCCCCCCCCCCCCACCCCCCCCCCCCCCCACCCCCCCCCCCCCCCACCCCCCCCCCCCCCCACCCCCCCCCCCCCCCACCCCCCCCCCCCCCCACCCCCCCCCCCCCCCACCCCCCCCCCCCCCCACCCCCCCCCCCCCCCACCCCCCCCCCCCCCCACCCCCCCCCCCCCCCACCCCCCCCCCCCCCCACCCCCCCCCCCCCCCACCCCCCCCCCCCCCCACCCCCCCCCCCCCCCACCCCCCCCCCCCCCCACCCCCCCCCCCCCCCACCCCCCCCCCCCCCCACCCCCCCCCCCCCCCACCCCCCCCCCCCCCCACCCCCCCCCCCCCCCACCCCCCCCCCCCCCCACCCCCCCCCCCCCCCACCCCCCCCCCCCCCCACCCCCCCCCCCCCCCACCCCCCCCCCCCCCCACCCCCCCCCCCCCCCACCCCCCCCCCCCCCCACCCCCCCCCCCCCCCACCCCCCCCCCCCCCCACCCCCCCCCCCCCCCACCCCCCCCCCCCCCCACCCCCCCCCCCCCCCACCCCCCCCCCCCCCCACCCCCCCCCCCCCCCACCCCCCCCCCCCCCCACCCCCCCCCCCCCCCACCCCCCCCCCCCCCCACCCCCCCCCCCCCCCACCCCCCCCCCCCCCCACCCCCCCCCCCCCCCACCCCCCCCCCCCCCCACCCCCCCCCCCCCCCACCCCCCCCCCCCCCCACCCCCCCCCCCCCCCACCCCCCCCCCCCCCCACCCCCCCCCCCCCCCACCCCCCCCCCCCCCCACCCCCCCCCCCCCCCACCCCCCCCCCCCCCCACCCCCCCCCCCCCCCACCCCCCCCCCCCCCCACCCCCCCCCCCCCCCACCCCCCCCCCCCCCCACCCCCCCCCCCCCCCACCCCCCCCCCCCCCCACCCCCCCCCCCCCCCACCCCCCCCCCCCCCCACCCCCCCCCCCCCCCACCCCCCCCCCCCCCCACCCCCCCCCCCCCCCACCCCCCCCCCCCCCCACCCCCCCCCCCCCCCACCCCCCCCCCCCCCCACCCCCCCCCCCCCCCACCCCCCCCCCCCCCCACCCCCCCCCCCCCCCACCCCCCCCCCCCCCCACCCCCCCCCCCCCCCACCCCCCCCCCCCCCCACCCCCCCCCCCCCCCACCCCCCCCCCCCCCCACCCCCCCCCCCCCCCACCCCCCCCCCCCCCCACCCCCCCCCCCCCCCACCCCCCCCCCCCCCCACCCCCCCCCCCCCCCACCCCCCCCCCCCCCCACCCCCCCCCCCCCCCACCCCCCCCCCCCCCCACCCCCCCCCCCCCCCACCCCCCCCCCCCCCCACCCCCCCCCCCCCCCACCCCCCCCCCCCCCCACCCCCCCCCCCCCCCACCCCCCCCCCCCCCCACCCCCCCCCCCCCCCACCCCCCCCCCCCCCCACCCCCCCCCCCCCCCACCCCCCCCCCCCCCCACCCCCCCCCCCCCCCACCCCCCCCCCCCCCCACCCCCCCCCCCCCCCACCCCCCCCCCCCCCCACCCCCCCCCCCCCCCACCCCCCCCCCCCCCCACCCCCCCCCCCCCCCACCCCCCCCCCCCCCCACCCCCCCCCCCCCCCACCCCCCCCCCCCCCCACCCCCCCCCCCCCCCACCCCCCCCCCCCCCCACCCCCCCCCCCCCCCACCCCCCCCCCCCCCCACCCCCCCCCCCCCCCACCCCCCCCCCCCCCCACCCCCCCCCCCCCCCACCCCCCCCCCCCCCCACCCCCCCCCCCCCCCACCCCCCCCCCCCCCCACCCCCCCCCCCCCCCACCCCCCCCCCCCCCCACCCCCCCCCCCCCCCACCCCCCCCCCCCCCCACCCCCCCCCCCCCCCACCCCCCCCCCCCCCCACCCCCCCCCCCCCCCACCCCCCCCCCCCCCCACCCCCCCCCCCCCCCACCCCCCCCCCCCCCCACCCCCCCCCCCCCCCACCCCCCCCCCCCCCCACCCCCCCCCCCCCCCACCCCCCCCCCCCCCCACCCCCCCCCCCCCCCACCCCCCCCCCCCCCCACCCCCCCCCCCCCCCACCCCCCCCCCCCCCCACCCCCCCCCCCCCCCACCCCCCCCCCCCCCCACCCCCCCCCCCCCCCACCCCCCCCCCCCCCCACCCCCCCCCCCCCCCACCCCCCCCCCCCCCCACCCCCCCCCCCCCCCACCCCCCCCCCCCCCCACCCCCCCCCCCCCCCACCCCCCCCCCCCCCCACCCCCCCCCCCCCCCACCCCCCCCCCCCCCCACCCCCCCCCCCCCCCACCCCCCCCCCCCCCCACCCCCCCCCCCCCCCACCCCCCCCCCCCCCCACCCCCCCCCCCCCCCACCCCCCCCCCCCCCCACCCCCCCCCCCCCCCACCCCCCCCCCCCCCCACCCCCCCCCCCCCCCACCCCCCCCCCCCCCCACCCCCCCCCCCCCCCACCCCCCCCCCCCCCCACCCCCCCCCCCCCCCACCCCCCCCCCCCCCCACCCCCCCCCCCCCCCACCCCCCCCCCCCCCCACCCCCCCCCCCCCCCACCCCCCCCCCCCCCCACCCCCCCCCCCCCCCACCCCCCCCCCCCCCCACCCCCCCCCCCCCCCACCCCCCCCCCCCCCCACCCCCCCCCCCCCCCACCCCCCCCCCCCCCCACCCCCCCCCCCCCCCACCCCCCCCCCCCCCCACCCCCCCCCCCCCCCACCCCCCCCCCCCCCCACCCCCCCCCCCCCCCACCCCCCCCCCCCCCCACCCCCCCCCCCCCCCACCCCCCCCCCCCCCCACCCCCCCCCCCCCCCACCCCCCCCCCCCCCCACCCCCCCCCCCCCCCACCCCCCCCCCCCCCCACCCCCCCCCCCCCCCACCCCCCCCCCCCCCCACCCCCCCCCCCCCCCACCCCCCCCCCCCCCCACCCCCCCCCCCCCCCACCCCCCCCCCCCCCCACCCCCCCCCCCCCCCACCCCCCCCCCCCCCCACCCCCCCCCCCCCCCACCCCCCCCCCCCCCCACCCCCCCCCCCCCCCACCCCCCCCCCCCCCCACCCCCCCCCCCCCCCACCCCCCCCCCCCCCCACCCCCCCCCCCCCCCACCCCCCCCCCCCCCCACCCCCCCCCCCCCCCACCCCCCCCCCCCCCCACCCCCCCCCCCCCCCACCCCCCCCCCCCCCCACCCCCCCCCCCCCCCACCCCCCCCCCCCCCCACCCCCCCCCCCCCCCACCCCCCCCCCCCCCCACCCCCCCCCCCCCCCACCCCCCCCCCCCCCCACCCCCCCCCCCCCCCACCCCCCCCCCCCCCCACCCCCCCCCCCCCCCACCCCCCCCCCCCCCCACCCCCCCCCCCCCCCACCCCCCCCCCCCCCCACCCCCCCCCCCCCCCACCCCCCCCCCCCCCCACCCCCCCCCCCCCCCACCCCCCCCCCCCCCCACCCCCCCCCCCCCCCACCCCCCCCCCCCCCCACCCCCCCCCCCCCCCACCCCCCCCCCCCCCCACCCCCCCCCCCCCCCACCCCCCCCCCCCCCCACCCCCCCCCCCCCCCACCCCCCCCCCCCCCCACCCCCCCCCCCCCCCACCCCCCCCCCCCCCCACCCCCCCCCCCCCCCACCCCCCCCCCCCCCCACCCCCCCCCCCCCCCACCCCCCCCCCCCCCCACCCCCCCCCCCCCCCACCCCCCCCCCCCCCCACCCCCCCCCCCCCCCACCCCCCCCCCCCCCCACCCCCCCCCCCCCCCACCCCCCCCCCCCCCCACCCCCCCCCCCCCCCACCCCCCCCCCCCCCCACCCCCCCCCCCCCCCACCCCCCCCCCCCCCCACCCCCCCCCCCCCCCACCCCCCCCCCCCCCCACCCCCCCCCCCCCCCACCCCCCCCCCCCCCCACCCCCCCCCCCCCCCACCCCCCCCCCCCCCCACCCCCCCCCCCCCCCACCCCCCCCCCCCCCCACCCCCCCCCCCCCCCACCCCCCCCCCCCCCCACCCCCCCCCCCCCCCACCCCCCCCCCCCCCCACCCCCCCCCCCCCCCACCCCCCCCCCCCCCCACCCCCCCCCCCCCCCACCCCCCCCCCCCCCCACCCCCCCCCCCCCCCACCCCCCCCCCCCCCCACCCCCCCCCCCCCCCACCCCCCCCCCCCCCCACCCCCCCCCCCCCCCACCCCCCCCCCCCCCCACCCCCCCCCCCCCCCACCCCCCCCCCCCCCCACCCCCCCCCCCCCCCACCCCCCCCCCCCCCCACCCCCCCCCCCCCCCACCCCCCCCCCCCCCCACCCCCCCCCCCCCCCACCCCCCCCCCCCCCCACCCCCCCCCCCCCCCACCCCCCCCCCCCCCCACCCCCCCCCCCCCCCACCCCCCCCCCCCCCCACCCCCCCCCCCCCCCACCCCCCCCCCCCCCCACCCCCCCCCCCCCCCACCCCCCCCCCCCCCCACCCCCCCCCCCCCCCACCCCCCCCCCCCCCCACCCCCCCCCCCCCCCACCCCCCCCCCCCCCCACCCCCCCCCCCCCCCACCCCCCCCCCCCCCCACCCCCCCCCCCCCCCACCCCCCCCCCCCCCCACCCCCCCCCCCCCCCACCCCCCCCCCCCCCCACCCCCCCCCCCCCCCACCCCCCCCCCCCCCCACCCCCCCCCCCCCCCACCCCCCCCCCCCCCCACCCCCCCCCCCCCCCACCCCCCCCCCCCCCCACCCCCCCCCCCCCCCACCCCCCCCCCCCCCCACCCCCCCCCCCCCCCACCCCCCCCCCCCCCCACCCCCCCCCCCCCCCACCCCCCCCCCCCCCCACCCCCCCCCCCCCCCACCCCCCCCCCCCCCCACCCCCCCCCCCCCCCACCCCCCCCCCCCCCCACCCCCCCCCCCCCCCACCCCCCCCCCCCCCCACCCCCCCCCCCCCCCACCCCCCCCCCCCCCCACCCCCCCCCCCCCCCACCCCCCCCCCCCCCCACCCCCCCCCCCCCCCACCCCCCCCCCCCCCCACCCCCCCCCCCCCCCACCCCCCCCCCCCCCCACCCCCCCCCCCCCCCACCCCCCCCCCCCCCCACCCCCCCCCCCCCCCACCCCCCCCCCCCCCCACCCCCCCCCCCCCCCACCCCCCCCCCCCCCCACCCCCCCCCCCCCCCACCCCCCCCCCCCCCCACCCCCCCCCCCCCCCACCCCCCCCCCCCCCCACCCCCCCCCCCCCCCACCCCCCCCCCCCCCCACCCCCCCCCCCCCCCACCCCCCCCCCCCCCCACCCCCCCCCCCCCCCACCCCCCCCCCCCCCCACCCCCCCCCCCCCCCACCCCCCCCCCCCCCCACCCCCCCCCCCCCCCACCCCCCCCCCCCCCCACCCCCCCCCCCCCCCACCCCCCCCCCCCCCCACCCCCCCCCCCCCCCACCCCCCCCCCCCCCCACCCCCCCCCCCCCCCACCCCCCCCCCCCCCCACCCCCCCCCCCCCCCACCCCCCCCCCCCCCCACCCCCCCCCCCCCCCACCCCCCCCCCCCCCCACCCCCCCCCCCCCCCACCCCCCCCCCCCCCCACCCCCCCCCCCCCCCACCCCCCCCCCCCCCCACCCCCCCCCCCCCCCACCCCCCCCCCCCCCCACCCCCCCCCCCCCCCACCCCCCCCCCCCCCCACCCCCCCCCCCCCCCACCCCCCCCCCCCCCCACCCCCCCCCCCCCCCACCCCCCCCCCCCCCCACCCCCCCCCCCCCCCACCCCCCCCCCCCCCCACCCCCCCCCCCCCCCACCCCCCCCCCCCCCCACCCCCCCCCCCCCCCACCCCCCCCCCCCCCCACCCCCCCCCCCCCCCACCCCCCCCCCCCCCCACCCCCCCCCCCCCCCACCCCCCCCCCCCCCCACCCCCCCCCCCCCCCACCCCCCCCCCCCCCCACCCCCCCCCCCCCCCACCCCCCCCCCCCCCCACCCCCCCCCCCCCCCACCCCCCCCCCCCCCCACCCCCCCCCCCCCCCACCCCCCCCCCCCCCCACCCCCCCCCCCCCCCACCCCCCCCCCCCCCCACCCCCCCCCCCCCCCACCCCCCCCCCCCCCCACCCCCCCCCCCCCCCACCCCCCCCCCCCCCCACCCCCCCCCCCCCCCACCCCCCCCCCCCCCCACCCCCCCCCCCCCCCACCCCCCCCCCCCCCCACCCCCCCCCCCCCCCACCCCCCCCCCCCCCCACCCCCCCCCCCCCCCACCCCCCCCCCCCCCCACCCCCCCCCCCCCCCACCCCCCCCCCCCCCCACCCCCCCCCCCCCCCACCCCCCCCCCCCCCCACCCCCCCCCCCCCCCACCCCCCCCCCCCCCCACCCCCCCCCCCCCCCACCCCCCCCCCCCCCCACCCCCCCCCCCCCCCACCCCCCCCCCCCCCCACCCCCCCCCCCCCCCACCCCCCCCCCCCCCCACCCCCCCCCCCCCCCACCCCCCCCCCCCCCCACCCCCCCCCCCCCCCACCCCCCCCCCCCCCCACCCCCCCCCCCCCCCACCCCCCCCCCCCCCCACCCCCCCCCCCCCCCACCCCCCCCCCCCCCCACCCCCCCCCCCCCCCACCCCCCCCCCCCCCCACCCCCCCCCCCCCCCACCCCCCCCCCCCCCCACCCCCCCCCCCCCCCACCCCCCCCCCCCCCCACCCCCCCCCCCCCCCACCCCCCCCCCCCCCCACCCCCCCCCCCCCCCACCCCCCCCCCCCCCCACCCCCCCCCCCCCCCACCCCCCCCCCCCCCCACCCCCCCCCCCCCCCACCCCCCCCCCCCCCCACCCCCCCCCCCCCCCACCCCCCCCCCCCCCCACCCCCCCCCCCCCCCACCCCCCCCCCCCCCCACCCCCCCCCCCCCCCACCCCCCCCCCCCCCCACCCCCCCCCCCCCCCACCCCCCCCCCCCCCCACCCCCCCCCCCCCCCACCCCCCCCCCCCCCCACCCCCCCCCCCCCCCACCCCCCCCCCCCCCCACCCCCCCCCCCCCCCACCCCCCCCCCCCCCCACCCCCCCCCCCCCCCACCCCCCCCCCCCCCCACCCCCCCCCCCCCCCACCCCCCCCCCCCCCCACCCCCCCCCCCCCCCACCCCCCCCCCCCCCCACCCCCCCCCCCCCCCACCCCCCCCCCCCCCCACCCCCCCCCCCCCCCACCCCCCCCCCCCCCCACCCCCCCCCCCCCCCACCCCCCCCCCCCCCCACCCCCCCCCCCCCCCACCCCCCCCCCCCCCCACCCCCCCCCCCCCCCACCCCCCCCCCCCCCCACCCCCCCCCCCCCCCACCCCCCCCCCCCCCCACCCCCCCCCCCCCCCACCCCCCCCCCCCCCCACCCCCCCCCCCCCCCACCCCCCCCCCCCCCCACCCCCCCCCCCCCCCACCCCCCCCCCCCCCCACCCCCCCCCCCCCCCACCCCCCCCCCCCCCCACCCCCCCCCCCCCCCACCCCCCCCCCCCCCCACCCCCCCCCCCCCCCACCCCCCCCCCCCCCCACCCCCCCCCCCCCCCACCCCCCCCCCCCCCCACCCCCCCCCCCCCCCACCCCCCCCCCCCCCCACCCCCCCCCCCCCCCACCCCCCCCCCCCCCCACCCCCCCCCCCCCCCACCCCCCCCCCCCCCCACCCCCCCCCCCCCCCACCCCCCCCCCCCCCCACCCCCCCCCCCCCCCACCCCCCCCCCCCCCCACCCCCCCCCCCCCCCACCCCCCCCCCCCCCCACCCCCCCCCCCCCCCACCCCCCCCCCCCCCCACCCCCCCCCCCCCCCACCCCCCCCCCCCCCCACCCCCCCCCCCCCCCACCCCCCCCCCCCCCCACCCCCCCCCCCCCCCACCCCCCCCCCCCCCCACCCCCCCCCCCCCCCACCCCCCCCCCCCCCCACCCCCCCCCCCCCCCACCCCCCCCCCCCCCCACCCCCCCCCCCCCCCACCCCCCCCCCCCCCCACCCCCCCCCCCCCCCACCCCCCCCCCCCCCCACCCCCCCCCCCCCCCACCCCCCCCCCCCCCCACCCCCCCCCCCCCCCACCCCCCCCCCCCCCCACCCCCCCCCCCCCCCACCCCCCCCCCCCCCCACCCCCCCCCCCCCCCACCCCCCCCCCCCCCCACCCCCCCCCCCCCCCACCCCCCCCCCCCCCCACCCCCCCCCCCCCCCACCCCCCCCCCCCCCCACCCCCCCCCCCCCCCACCCCCCCCCCCCCCCACCCCCCCCCCCCCCCACCCCCCCCCCCCCCCACCCCCCCCCCCCCCCACCCCCCCCCCCCCCCACCCCCCCCCCCCCCCACCCCCCCCCCCCCCCACCCCCCCCCCCCCCCACCCCCCCCCCCCCCCACCCCCCCCCCCCCCCACCCCCCCCCCCCCCCACCCCCCCCCCCCCCCACCCCCCCCCCCCCCCACCCCCCCCCCCCCCCACCCCCCCCCCCCCCCACCCCCCCCCCCCCCCACCCCCCCCCCCCCCCACCCCCCCCCCCCCCCACCCCCCCCCCCCCCCACCCCCCCCCCCCCCCACCCCCCCCCCCCCCCACCCCCCCCCCCCCCCACCCCCCCCCCCCCCCACCCCCCCCCCCCCCCACCCCCCCCCCCCCCCACCCCCCCCCCCCCCCACCCCCCCCCCCCCCCACCCCCCCCCCCCCCCACCCCCCCCCCCCCCCACCCCCCCCCCCCCCCACCCCCCCCCCCCCCCACCCCCCCCCCCCCCCACCCCCCCCCCCCCCCACCCCCCCCCCCCCCCACCCCCCCCCCCCCCCACCCCCCCCCCCCCCCACCCCCCCCCCCCCCCACCCCCCCCCCCCCCCACCCCCCCCCCCCCCCACCCCCCCCCCCCCCCACCCCCCCCCCCCCCCACCCCCCCCCCCCCCCACCCCCCCCCCCCCCCACCCCCCCCCCCCCCCACCCCCCCCCCCCCCCACCCCCCCCCCCCCCCACCCCCCCCCCCCCCCACCCCCCCCCCCCCCCACCCCCCCCCCCCCCCACCCCCCCCCCCCCCCACCCCCCCCCCCCCCCACCCCCCCCCCCCCCCACCCCCCCCCCCCCCCACCCCCCCCCCCCCCCACCCCCCCCCCCCCCCACCCCCCCCCCCCCCCACCCCCCCCCCCCCCCACCCCCCCCCCCCCCCACCCCCCCCCCCCCCCACCCCCCCCCCCCCCCACCCCCCCCCCCCCCCACCCCCCCCCCCCCCCACCCCCCCCCCCCCCCACCCCCCCCCCCCCCCACCCCCCCCCCCCCCCACCCCCCCCCCCCCCCACCCCCCCCCCCCCCCACCCCCCCCCCCCCCCACCCCCCCCCCCCCCCACCCCCCCCCCCCCCCACCCCCCCCCCCCCCCACCCCCCCCCCCCCCCACCCCCCCCCCCCCCCACCCCCCCCCCCCCCCACCCCCCCCCCCCCCCACCCCCCCCCCCCCCCACCCCCCCCCCCCCCCACCCCCCCCCCCCCCCACCCCCCCCCCCCCCCACCCCCCCCCCCCCCCACCCCCCCCCCCCCCCACCCCCCCCCCCCCCCACCCCCCCCCCCCCCCACCCCCCCCCCCCCCCACCCCCCCCCCCCCCCACCCCCCCCCCCCCCCACCCCCCCCCCCCCCCACCCCCCCCCCCCCCCACCCCCCCCCCCCCCCACCCCCCCCCCCCCCCACCCCCCCCCCCCCCCACCCCCCCCCCCCCCCACCCCCCCCCCCCCCCACCCCCCCCCCCCCCCACCCCCCCCCCCCCCCACCCCCCCCCCCCCCCACCCCCCCCCCCCCCCACCCCCCCCCCCCCCCACCCCCCCCCCCCCCCACCCCCCCCCCCCCCCACCCCCCCCCCCCCCCACCCCCCCCCCCCCCCACCCCCCCCCCCCCCCACCCCCCCCCCCCCCCACCCCCCCCCCCCCCCACCCCCCCCCCCCCCCACCCCCCCCCCCCCCCACCCCCCCCCCCCCCCACCCCCCCCCCCCCCCACCCCCCCCCCCCCCCACCCCCCCCCCCCCCCACCCCCCCCCCCCCCCACCCCCCCCCCCCCCCACCCCCCCCCCCCCCCACCCCCCCCCCCCCCCACCCCCCCCCCCCCCCACCCCCCCCCCCCCCCACCCCCCCCCCCCCCCACCCCCCCCCCCCCCCACCCCCCCCCCCCCCCACCCCCCCCCCCCCCCACCCCCCCCCCCCCCCACCCCCCCCCCCCCCCACCCCCCCCCCCCCCCACCCCCCCCCCCCCCCACCCCCCCCCCCCCCCACCCCCCCCCCCCCCCACCCCCCCCCCCCCCCACCCCCCCCCCCCCCCACCCCCCCCCCCCCCCACCCCCCCCCCCCCCCACCCCCCCCCCCCCCCACCCCCCCCCCCCCCCACCCCCCCCCCCCCCCACCCCCCCCCCCCCCCACCCCCCCCCCCCCCCACCCCCCCCCCCCCCCACCCCCCCCCCCCCCCACCCCCCCCCCCCCCCACCCCCCCCCCCCCCCACCCCCCCCCCCCCCCACCCCCCCCCCCCCCCACCCCCCCCCCCCCCCACCCCCCCCCCCCCCCACCCCCCCCCCCCCCCACCCCCCCCCCCCCCCACCCCCCCCCCCCCCCACCCCCCCCCCCCCCCACCCCCCCCCCCCCCCACCCCCCCCCCCCCCCACCCCCCCCCCCCCCCACCCCCCCCCCCCCCCACCCCCCCCCCCCCCCACCCCCCCCCCCCCCCACCCCCCCCCCCCCCCACCCCCCCCCCCCCCCACCCCCCCCCCCCCCCACCCCCCCCCCCCCCCACCCCCCCCCCCCCCCACCCCCCCCCCCCCCCACCCCCCCCCCCCCCCACCCCCCCCCCCCCCCACCCCCCCCCCCCCCCACCCCCCCCCCCCCCCACCCCCCCCCCCCCCCACCCCCCCCCCCCCCCACCCCCCCCCCCCCCCACCCCCCCCCCCCCCCACCCCCCCCCCCCCCCACCCCCCCCCCCCCCCACCCCCCCCCCCCCCCACCCCCCCCCCCCCCCACCCCCCCCCCCCCCCACCCCCCCCCCCCCCCACCCCCCCCCCCCCCCACCCCCCCCCCCCCCCACCCCCCCCCCCCCCCACCCCCCCCCCCCCCCACCCCCCCCCCCCCCCACCCCCCCCCCCCCCCACCCCCCCCCCCCCCCACCCCCCCCCCCCCCCACCCCCCCCCCCCCCCACCCCCCCCCCCCCCCACCCCCCCCCCCCCCCACCCCCCCCCCCCCCCACCCCCCCCCCCCCCCACCCCCCCCCCCCCCCACCCCCCCCCCCCCCCACCCCCCCCCCCCCCCACCCCCCCCCCCCCCCACCCCCCCCCCCCCCCACCCCCCCCCCCCCCCACCCCCCCCCCCCCCCACCCCCCCCCCCCCCCACCCCCCCCCCCCCCCACCCCCCCCCCCCCCCACCCCCCCCCCCCCCCACCCCCCCCCCCCCCCACCCCCCCCCCCCCCCACCCCCCCCCCCCCCCACCCCCCCCCCCCCCCACCCCCCCCCCCCCCCACCCCCCCCCCCCCCCACCCCCCCCCCCCCCCACCCCCCCCCCCCCCCACCCCCCCCCCCCCCCACCCCCCCCCCCCCCCACCCCCCCCCCCCCCCACCCCCCCCCCCCCCCACCCCCCCCCCCCCCCACCCCCCCCCCCCCCCACCCCCCCCCCCCCCCACCCCCCCCCCCCCCCACCCCCCCCCCCCCCCACCCCCCCCCCCCCCCACCCCCCCCCCCCCCCACCCCCCCCCCCCCCCACCCCCCCCCCCCCCCACCCCCCCCCCCCCCCACCCCCCCCCCCCCCCACCCCCCCCCCCCCCCACCCCCCCCCCCCCCCACCCCCCCCCCCCCCCACCCCCCCCCCCCCCCACCCCCCCCCCCCCCCACCCCCCCCCCCCCCCACCCCCCCCCCCCCCCACCCCCCCCCCCCCCCACCCCCCCCCCCCCCCACCCCCCCCCCCCCCCACCCCCCCCCCCCCCCACCCCCCCCCCCCCCCACCCCCCCCCCCCCCCACCCCCCCCCCCCCCCACCCCCCCCCCCCCCCACCCCCCCCCCCCCCCACCCCCCCCCCCCCCCACCCCCCCCCCCCCCCACCCCCCCCCCCCCCCACCCCCCCCCCCCCCCACCCCCCCCCCCCCCCACCCCCCCCCCCCCCCACCCCCCCCCCCCCCCACCCCCCCCCCCCCCCACCCCCCCCCCCCCCCACCCCCCCCCCCCCCCACCCCCCCCCCCCCCCACCCCCCCCCCCCCCCACCCCCCCCCCCCCCCACCCCCCCCCCCCCCCACCCCCCCCCCCCCCCACCCCCCCCCCCCCCCACCCCCCCCCCCCCCCACCCCCCCCCCCCCCCACCCCCCCCCCCCCCCACCCCCCCCCCCCCCCACCCCCCCCCCCCCCCACCCCCCCCCCCCCCCACCCCCCCCCCCCCCCACCCCCCCCCCCCCCCACCCCCCCCCCCCCCCACCCCCCCCCCCCCCCACCCCCCCCCCCCCCCACCCCCCCCCCCCCCCACCCCCCCCCCCCCCCACCCCCCCCCCCCCCCACCCCCCCCCCCCCCCACCCCCCCCCCCCCCCACCCCCCCCCCCCCCCACCCCCCCCCCCCCCCACCCCCCCCCCCCCCCACCCCCCCCCCCCCCCACCCCCCCCCCCCCCCACCCCCCCCCCCCCCCACCCCCCCCCCCCCCCACCCCCCCCCCCCCCCACCCCCCCCCCCCCCCACCCCCCCCCCCCCCCACCCCCCCCCCCCCCCACCCCCCCCCCCCCCCACCCCCCCCCCCCCCCACCCCCCCCCCCCCCCACCCCCCCCCCCCCCCACCCCCCCCCCCCCCCACCCCCCCCCCCCCCCACCCCCCCCCCCCCCCACCCCCCCCCCCCCCCACCCCCCCCCCCCCCCACCCCCCCCCCCCCCCACCCCCCCCCCCCCCCACCCCCCCCCCCCCCCACCCCCCCCCCCCCCCACCCCCCCCCCCCCCCACCCCCCCCCCCCCCCACCCCCCCCCCCCCCCACCCCCCCCCCCCCCCACCCCCCCCCCCCCCCACCCCCCCCCCCCCCCACCCCCCCCCCCCCCCACCCCCCCCCCCCCCCACCCCCCCCCCCCCCCACCCCCCCCCCCCCCCACCCCCCCCCCCCCCCACCCCCCCCCCCCCCCACCCCCCCCCCCCCCCACCCCCCCCCCCCCCCACCCCCCCCCCCCCCCACCCCCCCCCCCCCCCACCCCCCCCCCCCCCCACCCCCCCCCCCCCCCACCCCCCCCCCCCCCCACCCCCCCCCCCCCCCACCCCCCCCCCCCCCCACCCCCCCCCCCCCCCACCCCCCCCCCCCCCCACCCCCCCCCCCCCCCACCCCCCCCCCCCCCCACCCCCCCCCCCCCCCACCCCCCCCCCCCCCCACCCCCCCCCCCCCCCACCCCCCCCCCCCCCCACCCCCCCCCCCCCCCACCCCCCCCCCCCCCCACCCCCCCCCCCCCCCACCCCCCCCCCCCCCCACCCCCCCCCCCCCCCACCCCCCCCCCCCCCCACCCCCCCCCCCCCCCACCCCCCCCCCCCCCCACCCCCCCCCCCCCCCACCCCCCCCCCCCCCCACCCCCCCCCCCCCCCACCCCCCCCCCCCCCCACCCCCCCCCCCCCCCACCCCCCCCCCCCCCCACCCCCCCCCCCCCCCACCCCCCCCCCCCCCCACCCCCCCCCCCCCCCACCCCCCCCCCCCCCCACCCCCCCCCCCCCCCACCCCCCCCCCCCCCCACCCCCCCCCCCCCCCACCCCCCCCCCCCCCCACCCCCCCCCCCCCCCACCCCCCCCCCCCCCCACCCCCCCCCCCCCCCACCCCCCCCCCCCCCCACCCCCCCCCCCCCCCACCCCCCCCCCCCCCCACCCCCCCCCCCCCCCACCCCCCCCCCCCCCCACCCCCCCCCCCCCCCACCCCCCCCCCCCCCCACCCCCCCCCCCCCCCACCCCCCCCCCCCCCCACCCCCCCCCCCCCCCACCCCCCCCCCCCCCCACCCCCCCCCCCCCCCACCCCCCCCCCCCCCCACCCCCCCCCCCCCCCACCCCCCCCCCCCCCCACCCCCCCCCCCCCCCACCCCCCCCCCCCCCCACCCCCCCCCCCCCCCACCCCCCCCCCCCCCCACCCCCCCCCCCCCCCACCCCCCCCCCCCCCCACCCCCCCCCCCCCCCACCCCCCCCCCCCCCCACCCCCCCCCCCCCCCACCCCCCCCCCCCCCCACCCCCCCCCCCCCCCACCCCCCCCCCCCCCCACCCCCCCCCCCCCCCACCCCCCCCCCCCCCCACCCCCCCCCCCCCCCACCCCCCCCCCCCCCCACCCCCCCCCCCCCCCACCCCCCCCCCCCCCCACCCCCCCCCCCCCCCACCCCCCCCCCCCCCCACCCCCCCCCCCCCCCACCCCCCCCCCCCCCCACCCCCCCCCCCCCCCACCCCCCCCCCCCCCCACCCCCCCCCCCCCCCACCCCCCCCCCCCCCCACCCCCCCCCCCCCCCACCCCCCCCCCCCCCCACCCCCCCCCCCCCCCACCCCCCCCCCCCCCCACCCCCCCCCCCCCCCACCCCCCCCCCCCCCCACCCCCCCCCCCCCCCACCCCCCCCCCCCCCCACCCCCCCCCCCCCCCACCCCCCCCCCCCCCCACCCCCCCCCCCCCCCACCCCCCCCCCCCCCCACCCCCCCCCCCCCCCACCCCCCCCCCCCCCCACCCCCCCCCCCCCCCACCCCCCCCCCCCCCCACCCCCCCCCCCCCCCACCCCCCCCCCCCCCCACCCCCCCCCCCCCCCACCCCCCCCCCCCCCCACCCCCCCCCCCCCCCACCCCCCCCCCCCCCCACCCCCCCCCCCCCCCACCCCCCCCCCCCCCCACCCCCCCCCCCCCCCACCCCCCCCCCCCCCCACCCCCCCCCCCCCCCACCCCCCCCCCCCCCCACCCCCCCCCCCCCCCACCCCCCCCCCCCCCCACCCCCCCCCCCCCCCACCCCCCCCCCCCCCCACCCCCCCCCCCCCCCACCCCCCCCCCCCCCCACCCCCCCCCCCCCCCACCCCCCCCCCCCCCCACCCCCCCCCCCCCCCACCCCCCCCCCCCCCCACCCCCCCCCCCCCCCACCCCCCCCCCCCCCCACCCCCCCCCCCCCCCACCCCCCCCCCCCCCCACCCCCCCCCCCCCCCACCCCCCCCCCCCCCCACCCCCCCCCCCCCCCACCCCCCCCCCCCCCCACCCCCCCCCCCCCCCACCCCCCCCCCCCCCCACCCCCCCCCCCCCCCACCCCCCCCCCCCCCCACCCCCCCCCCCCCCCACCCCCCCCCCCCCCCACCCCCCCCCCCCCCCACCCCCCCCCCCCCCCACCCCCCCCCCCCCCCACCCCCCCCCCCCCCCACCCCCCCCCCCCCCCACCCCCCCCCCCCCCCACCCCCCCCCCCCCCCACCCCCCCCCCCCCCCACCCCCCCCCCCCCCCACCCCCCCCCCCCCCCACCCCCCCCCCCCCCCACCCCCCCCCCCCCCCACCCCCCCCCCCCCCCACCCCCCCCCCCCCCCACCCCCCCCCCCCCCCACCCCCCCCCCCCCCCACCCCCCCCCCCCCCCACCCCCCCCCCCCCCCACCCCCCCCCCCCCCCACCCCCCCCCCCCCCCACCCCCCCCCCCCCCCACCCCCCCCCCCCCCCACCCCCCCCCCCCCCCACCCCCCCCCCCCCCCACCCCCCCCCCCCCCCACCCCCCCCCCCCCCCACCCCCCCCCCCCCCCACCCCCCCCCCCCCCCACCCCCCCCCCCCCCCACCCCCCCCCCCCCCCACCCCCCCCCCCCCCCACCCCCCCCCCCCCCCACCCCCCCCCCCCCCCACCCCCCCCCCCCCCCACCCCCCCCCCCCCCCACCCCCCCCCCCCCCCACCCCCCCCCCCCCCCACCCCCCCCCCCCCCCACCCCCCCCCCCCCCCACCCCCCCCCCCCCCCACCCCCCCCCCCCCCCACCCCCCCCCCCCCCCACCCCCCCCCCCCCCCACCCCCCCCCCCCCCCACCCCCCCCCCCCCCCACCCCCCCCCCCCCCCACCCCCCCCCCCCCCCACCCCCCCCCCCCCCCACCCCCCCCCCCCCCCACCCCCCCCCCCCCCCACCCCCCCCCCCCCCCACCCCCCCCCCCCCCCACCCCCCCCCCCCCCCACCCCCCCCCCCCCCCACCCCCCCCCCCCCCCACCCCCCCCCCCCCCCACCCCCCCCCCCCCCCACCCCCCCCCCCCCCCACCCCCCCCCCCCCCCACCCCCCCCCCCCCCCACCCCCCCCCCCCCCCACCCCCCCCCCCCCCCACCCCCCCCCCCCCCCACCCCCCCCCCCCCCCACCCCCCCCCCCCCCCACCCCCCCCCCCCCCCACCCCCCCCCCCCCCCACCCCCCCCCCCCCCCACCCCCCCCCCCCCCCACCCCCCCCCCCCCCCACCCCCCCCCCCCCCCACCCCCCCCCCCCCCCACCCCCCCCCCCCCCCACCCCCCCCCCCCCCCACCCCCCCCCCCCCCCACCCCCCCCCCCCCCCACCCCCCCCCCCCCCCACCCCCCCCCCCCCCCACCCCCCCCCCCCCCCACCCCCCCCCCCCCCCACCCCCCCCCCCCCCCACCCCCCCCCCCCCCCACCCCCCCCCCCCCCCACCCCCCCCCCCCCCCACCCCCCCCCCCCCCCACCCCCCCCCCCCCCCACCCCCCCCCCCCCCCACCCCCCCCCCCCCCCACCCCCCCCCCCCCCCACCCCCCCCCCCCCCCACCCCCCCCCCCCCCCACCCCCCCCCCCCCCCACCCCCCCCCCCCCCCACCCCCCCCCCCCCCCACCCCCCCCCCCCCCCACCCCCCCCCCCCCCCACCCCCCCCCCCCCCCACCCCCCCCCCCCCCCACCCCCCCCCCCCCCCACCCCCCCCCCCCCCCACCCCCCCCCCCCCCCACCCCCCCCCCCCCCCACCCCCCCCCCCCCCCACCCCCCCCCCCCCCCACCCCCCCCCCCCCCCACCCCCCCCCCCCCCCACCCCCCCCCCCCCCCACCCCCCCCCCCCCCCACCCCCCCCCCCCCCCACCCCCCCCCCCCCCCACCCCCCCCCCCCCCCACCCCCCCCCCCCCCCACCCCCCCCCCCCCCCACCCCCCCCCCCCCCCACCCCCCCCCCCCCCCACCCCCCCCCCCCCCCACCCCCCCCCCCCCCCACCCCCCCCCCCCCCCACCCCCCCCCCCCCCCACCCCCCCCCCCCCCCACCCCCCCCCCCCCCCACCCCCCCCCCCCCCCACCCCCCCCCCCCCCCACCCCCCCCCCCCCCCACCCCCCCCCCCCCCCACCCCCCCCCCCCCCCACCCCCCCCCCCCCCCACCCCCCCCCCCCCCCACCCCCCCCCCCCCCCACCCCCCCCCCCCCCCACCCCCCCCCCCCCCCACCCCCCCCCCCCCCCACCCCCCCCCCCCCCCACCCCCCCCCCCCCCCACCCCCCCCCCCCCCCACCCCCCCCCCCCCCCACCCCCCCCCCCCCCCACCCCCCCCCCCCCCCACCCCCCCCCCCCCCCACCCCCCCCCCCCCCCACCCCCCCCCCCCCCCACCCCCCCCCCCCCCCACCCCCCCCCCCCCCCACCCCCCCCCCCCCCCACCCCCCCCCCCCCCCACCCCCCCCCCCCCCCACCCCCCCCCCCCCCCACCCCCCCCCCCCCCCACCCCCCCCCCCCCCCACCCCCCCCCCCCCCCACCCCCCCCCCCCCCCACCCCCCCCCCCCCCCACCCCCCCCCCCCCCCACCCCCCCCCCCCCCCACCCCCCCCCCCCCCCACCCCCCCCCCCCCCCACCCCCCCCCCCCCCCACCCCCCCCCCCCCCCACCCCCCCCCCCCCCCACCCCCCCCCCCCCCCACCCCCCCCCCCCCCCACCCCCCCCCCCCCCCACCCCCCCCCCCCCCCACCCCCCCCCCCCCCCACCCCCCCCCCCCCCCACCCCCCCCCCCCCCCACCCCCCCCCCCCCCCACCCCCCCCCCCCCCCACCCCCCCCCCCCCCCACCCCCCCCCCCCCCCACCCCCCCCCCCCCCCACCCCCCCCCCCCCCCACCCCCCCCCCCCCCCACCCCCCCCCCCCCCCACCCCCCCCCCCCCCCACCCCCCCCCCCCCCCACCCCCCCCCCCCCCCACCCCCCCCCCCCCCCACCCCCCCCCCCCCCCACCCCCCCCCCCCCCCACCCCCCCCCCCCCCCACCCCCCCCCCCCCCCACCCCCCCCCCCCCCCACCCCCCCCCCCCCCCACCCCCCCCCCCCCCCACCCCCCCCCCCCCCCACCCCCCCCCCCCCCCACCCCCCCCCCCCCCCACCCCCCCCCCCCCCCACCCCCCCCCCCCCCCACCCCCCCCCCCCCCCACCCCCCCCCCCCCCCACCCCCCCCCCCCCCCACCCCCCCCCCCCCCCACCCCCCCCCCCCCCCACCCCCCCCCCCCCCCACCCCCCCCCCCCCCCACCCCCCCCCCCCCCCACCCCCCCCCCCCCCCACCCCCCCCCCCCCCCACCCCCCCCCCCCCCCACCCCCCCCCCCCCCCACCCCCCCCCCCCCCCACCCCCCCCCCCCCCCACCCCCCCCCCCCCCCACCCCCCCCCCCCCCCACCCCCCCCCCCCCCCACCCCCCCCCCCCCCCACCCCCCCCCCCCCCCACCCCCCCCCCCCCCCACCCCCCCCCCCCCCCACCCCCCCCCCCCCCCACCCCCCCCCCCCCCCACCCCCCCCCCCCCCCACCCCCCCCCCCCCCCACCCCCCCCCCCCCCCACCCCCCCCCCCCCCCACCCCCCCCCCCCCCCACCCCCCCCCCCCCCCACCCCCCCCCCCCCCCACCCCCCCCCCCCCCCACCCCCCCCCCCCCCCACCCCCCCCCCCCCCCACCCCCCCCCCCCCCCACCCCCCCCCCCCCCCACCCCCCCCCCCCCCCACCCCCCCCCCCCCCCACCCCCCCCCCCCCCCACCCCCCCCCCCCCCCACCCCCCCCCCCCCCCACCCCCCCCCCCCCCCACCCCCCCCCCCCCCCACCCCCCCCCCCCCCCACCCCCCCCCCCCCCCACCCCCCCCCCCCCCCACCCCCCCCCCCCCCCACCCCCCCCCCCCCCCACCCCCCCCCCCCCCCACCCCCCCCCCCCCCCACCCCCCCCCCCCCCCACCCCCCCCCCCCCCCACCCCCCCCCCCCCCCACCCCCCCCCCCCCCCACCCCCCCCCCCCCCCACCCCCCCCCCCCCCCACCCCCCCCCCCCCCCACCCCCCCCCCCCCCCACCCCCCCCCCCCCCCACCCCCCCCCCCCCCCACCCCCCCCCCCCCCCACCCCCCCCCCCCCCCACCCCCCCCCCCCCCCACCCCCCCCCCCCCCCACCCCCCCCCCCCCCCACCCCCCCCCCCCCCCACCCCCCCCCCCCCCCACCCCCCCCCCCCCCCACCCCCCCCCCCCCCCACCCCCCCCCCCCCCCACCCCCCCCCCCCCCCACCCCCCCCCCCCCCCACCCCCCCCCCCCCCCACCCCCCCCCCCCCCCACCCCCCCCCCCCCCCACCCCCCCCCCCCCCCACCCCCCCCCCCCCCCACCCCCCCCCCCCCCCACCCCCCCCCCCCCCCACCCCCCCCCCCCCCCACCCCCCCCCCCCCCCACCCCCCCCCCCCCCCACCCCCCCCCCCCCCCACCCCCCCCCCCCCCCACCCCCCCCCCCCCCCACCCCCCCCCCCCCCCACCCCCCCCCCCCCCCACCCCCCCCCCCCCCCACCCCCCCCCCCCCCCACCCCCCCCCCCCCCCACCCCCCCCCCCCCCCACCCCCCCCCCCCCCCACCCCCCCCCCCCCCCACCCCCCCCCCCCCCCACCCCCCCCCCCCCCCACCCCCCCCCCCCCCCACCCCCCCCCCCCCCCACCCCCCCCCCCCCCCACCCCCCCCCCCCCCCACCCCCCCCCCCCCCCACCCCCCCCCCCCCCCACCCCCCCCCCCCCCCACCCCCCCCCCCCCCCACCCCCCCCCCCCCCCACCCCCCCCCCCCCCCACCCCCCCCCCCCCCCACCCCCCCCCCCCCCCACCCCCCCCCCCCCCCACCCCCCCCCCCCCCCACCCCCCCCCCCCCCCACCCCCCCCCCCCCCCACCCCCCCCCCCCCCCACCCCCCCCCCCCCCCACCCCCCCCCCCCCCCACCCCCCCCCCCCCCCACCCCCCCCCCCCCCCACCCCCCCCCCCCCCCACCCCCCCCCCCCCCCACCCCCCCCCCCCCCCACCCCCCCCCCCCCCCACCCCCCCCCCCCCCCACCCCCCCCCCCCCCCACCCCCCCCCCCCCCCACCCCCCCCCCCCCCCACCCCCCCCCCCCCCCACCCCCCCCCCCCCCCACCCCCCCCCCCCCCCACCCCCCCCCCCCCCCACCCCCCCCCCCCCCCACCCCCCCCCCCCCCCACCCCCCCCCCCCCCCACCCCCCCCCCCCCCCACCCCCCCCCCCCCCCACCCCCCCCCCCCCCCACCCCCCCCCCCCCCCACCCCCCCCCCCCCCCACCCCCCCCCCCCCCCACCCCCCCCCCCCCCCACCCCCCCCCCCCCCCACCCCCCCCCCCCCCCACCCCCCCCCCCCCCCACCCCCCCCCCCCCCCACCCCCCCCCCCCCCCACCCCCCCCCCCCCCCACCCCCCCCCCCCCCCACCCCCCCCCCCCCCCACCCCCCCCCCCCCCCACCCCCCCCCCCCCCCACCCCCCCCCCCCCCCACCCCCCCCCCCCCCCACCCCCCCCCCCCCCCACCCCCCCCCCCCCCCACCCCCCCCCCCCCCCACCCCCCCCCCCCCCCACCCCCCCCCCCCCCCACCCCCCCCCCCCCCCACCCCCCCCCCCCCCCACCCCCCCCCCCCCCCACCCCCCCCCCCCCCCACCCCCCCCCCCCCCCACCCCCCCCCCCCCCCACCCCCCCCCCCCCCCACCCCCCCCCCCCCCCACCCCCCCCCCCCCCCACCCCCCCCCCCCCCCACCCCCCCCCCCCCCCACCCCCCCCCCCCCCCACCCCCCCCCCCCCCCACCCCCCCCCCCCCCCACCCCCCCCCCCCCCCACCCCCCCCCCCCCCCACCCCCCCCCCCCCCCACCCCCCCCCCCCCCCACCCCCCCCCCCCCCCACCCCCCCCCCCCCCCACCCCCCCCCCCCCCCACCCCCCCCCCCCCCCACCCCCCCCCCCCCCCACCCCCCCCCCCCCCCACCCCCCCCCCCCCCCACCCCCCCCCCCCCCCACCCCCCCCCCCCCCCACCCCCCCCCCCCCCCACCCCCCCCCCCCCCCACCCCCCCCCCCCCCCACCCCCCCCCCCCCCCACCCCCCCCCCCCCCCACCCCCCCCCCCCCCCACCCCCCCCCCCCCCCACCCCCCCCCCCCCCCACCCCCCCCCCCCCCCACCCCCCCCCCCCCCCACCCCCCCCCCCCCCCACCCCCCCCCCCCCCCACCCCCCCCCCCCCCCACCCCCCCCCCCCCCCACCCCCCCCCCCCCCCACCCCCCCCCCCCCCCACCCCCCCCCCCCCCCACCCCCCCCCCCCCCCACCCCCCCCCCCCCCCACCCCCCCCCCCCCCCACCCCCCCCCCCCCCCACCCCCCCCCCCCCCCACCCCCCCCCCCCCCCACCCCCCCCCCCCCCCACCCCCCCCCCCCCCCACCCCCCCCCCCCCCCACCCCCCCCCCCCCCCACCCCCCCCCCCCCCCACCCCCCCCCCCCCCCACCCCCCCCCCCCCCCACCCCCCCCCCCCCCCACCCCCCCCCCCCCCCACCCCCCCCCCCCCCCACCCCCCCCCCCCCCCACCCCCCCCCCCCCCCACCCCCCCCCCCCCCCACCCCCCCCCCCCCCCACCCCCCCCCCCCCCCACCCCCCCCCCCCCCCACCCCCCCCCCCCCCCACCCCCCCCCCCCCCCACCCCCCCCCCCCCCCACCCCCCCCCCCCCCCACCCCCCCCCCCCCCCACCCCCCCCCCCCCCCACCCCCCCCCCCCCCCACCCCCCCCCCCCCCCACCCCCCCCCCCCCCCACCCCCCCCCCCCCCCACCCCCCCCCCCCCCCACCCCCCCCCCCCCCCACCCCCCCCCCCCCCCACCCCCCCCCCCCCCCACCCCCCCCCCCCCCCACCCCCCCCCCCCCCCACCCCCCCCCCCCCCCACCCCCCCCCCCCCCCACCCCCCCCCCCCCCCACCCCCCCCCCCCCCCACCCCCCCCCCCCCCCACCCCCCCCCCCCCCCACCCCCCCCCCCCCCCACCCCCCCCCCCCCCCACCCCCCCCCCCCCCCACCCCCCCCCCCCCCCACCCCCCCCCCCCCCCACCCCCCCCCCCCCCCACCCCCCCCCCCCCCCACCCCCCCCCCCCCCCACCCCCCCCCCCCCCCACCCCCCCCCCCCCCCACCCCCCCCCCCCCCCACCCCCCCCCCCCCCCACCCCCCCCCCCCCCCACCCCCCCCCCCCCCCACCCCCCCCCCCCCCCACCCCCCCCCCCCCCCACCCCCCCCCCCCCCCACCCCCCCCCCCCCCCACCCCCCCCCCCCCCCACCCCCCCCCCCCCCCACCCCCCCCCCCCCCCACCCCCCCCCCCCCCCACCCCCCCCCCCCCCCACCCCCCCCCCCCCCCACCCCCCCCCCCCCCCACCCCCCCCCCCCCCCACCCCCCCCCCCCCCCACCCCCCCCCCCCCCCACCCCCCCCCCCCCCCACCCCCCCCCCCCCCCACCCCCCCCCCCCCCCACCCCCCCCCCCCCCCACCCCCCCCCCCCCCCACCCCCCCCCCCCCCCACCCCCCCCCCCCCCCACCCCCCCCCCCCCCCACCCCCCCCCCCCCCCACCCCCCCCCCCCCCCACCCCCCCCCCCCCCCACCCCCCCCCCCCCCCACCCCCCCCCCCCCCCACCCCCCCCCCCCCCCACCCCCCCCCCCCCCCACCCCCCCCCCCCCCCACCCCCCCCCCCCCCCACCCCCCCCCCCCCCCACCCCCCCCCCCCCCCACCCCCCCCCCCCCCCACCCCCCCCCCCCCCCACCCCCCCCCCCCCCCACCCCCCCCCCCCCCCACCCCCCCCCCCCCCCACCCCCCCCCCCCCCCACCCCCCCCCCCCCCCACCCCCCCCCCCCCCCACCCCCCCCCCCCCCCACCCCCCCCCCCCCCCACCCCCCCCCCCCCCCACCCCCCCCCCCCCCCACCCCCCCCCCCCCCCACCCCCCCCCCCCCCCACCCCCCCCCCCCCCCACCCCCCCCCCCCCCCACCCCCCATCATGGACTACAATTCCCATCAGCCCCTGCCACCATAGCCAATTGGCAGGGCTGATGGGAATCGTAGTCCGTGAACATCTGGAGAGCCGCAGGTTGCAGACCCCTGGTCTAGATGCCCGTAAGATCCCTTCCAGCTCTATGTTTCTATGATTCTAACGTATGGCGACCCCGTAGGGTTTGCAAGCCCAGAGACATTCAGAGGTGGTTTGTCACTGCCTGCCTCTGCATAAAAACCCTGGACTTCCTTGGCGGTCTCCCATCCAATGAGGTAAGGCTAGCCTGGGCCAGCCAGGGGAGAGTAAAATAGTTAGAATAAACCTGACAGGAACTCCTGAAGAGCCTTAGGTGTGTGCCCGCTCACTCAGCCCTAGTCCACTGTTATGAGTGGCGGCTTAGGGCATAGAGAGAGAGACCCCTCTCTTTACATCTTCTTTAAAAATGCCTAATCAATGCCTAAACTGGTACTAAGACAAGACAAATCCATCAGAGACGGTCCTCGTTGTGGCTGGACGCCCCCATTCATTTCAAGCAAAAAACCCCAAGTGAGGCCTGTTGAATGAGAGAAGGTTGTGCGCCTGTGTTGCAAGTTAGCCGACGTCCCGATTAATCTATGAGAAATTAACTACCATGTCTGTTAGAATAAGATGGAAAACATAACAATTCTTTGCTTCAGCCAAATGAAATGCTTAAGCCCTATTTAAGAAGCTCTTAAAGCCCAAAGATTTAAAGGCAGCATGATTAACAATGCAAGAGAAAAGAAAGAAGTAAATTGAAGAAGCCCTTAAAGCACAAAGATTTAAAGACAGCATGATTAACAATGCAAGAGAAAAGAAAGAAGTAAATTGAAGACTAAAGCGAGAGTTCTAGAATGGTAGAAAACAGAATATAGTAGACAAGCAACTGGCTACTGCTTCTTTCTCTCTCTCTCTGAGGCAGGAAACAAACCGAGAAGGCGGAGGGACGACTCCCACAGGAACAGGAAGCTGACGATCACATCATGCCTCTCTAGGAATGCAGTGGGAATCACCCAAAAAGCAAGATGTCCTCCTGCTCAGGGGAGAACATGATTAAGAACGGAAGAGAACAGCTCTTTTGGCAAGAAGGTGTAATAGTTATTGATGAGGTTAAGAAATTCTAGGGGAATGCCCCGTGAACTTTCCTGAATATATATTAAAAAAAGACTCTCTCACATTTACACCAACCTGCATAAAATGAAAAGACAAGATGGAGAGGAATAGAATAAGAGGTTGAAACAGAATATATGTATTTTTTTTTACGATTCATCATGGGAAACGCTTCTAACCAAAAGGTTGGAATATCTGAATTCCTGGACCCAGTTTCCCTGTTTATGGAGCAAAGATAGCAGAAGAAACCGCACTTGCATGTTATAGCCTGTATGCTGATTTCGGCATCGACTGGTTGATGCCAAACGGAAAAGGGCAGGCAAAGAGTTCCTGCTGCCGTTGGCTGAGCTATTCAGATCCCAGAGCGCATGATAAGCAGAAAAGCCCACGGACTCAGGGAAAGAATGTTACATGTAGGCTTTCTAGGACTCCAAAGATTTCCAGATTAAAAAAAAATTGTAATATCTTTATTGAAAGGTTAACATAAAGAAAATACAAAAACATATATTACAGTATTATATAAAGAAGTGAAACAGTAGCAAAGGAGATTTCTCCTTTGTTACAGATATTTCTAGTTATGTAATCTTAGACAAAGCGGGTGTGATTCTTTATCAACAATAGAGAGGGGGAAGTTTAGTTAATTATTAAATCATTAGAATAGGAGAGAGAGGAGAATGAGAAATATCATAATAATATTTGTGTAATATTGACCTCTGGCAGATTCAGTTCAGCTCGATTCAGCCTGGCGAACTACATAAAAACATAAGAACAAGCCAGCTGGATCAGACCAGAGTCCATCTAGTCCAGCACTCTGCTACTCGCAGTGGCCCACCAGATGCCTTTGGGAGTTCACATGCAGGATTTGAAAGCAATGGCCTTCTGCTGCTGCTGCTGCCGCACACCTGGTCTGCTAAGGCATTTGCAATCTCAGATCAAGGAGGATCAAGATTGGTAGCCATAGATCGACTTCTCCTCCATAAATCTGTCCAAGCCCCTTTTAAAGCGATCCAGGTTAGTGGCCATCACCACCTCCTGTGGCAGCATATTCCAAACACCAATCACACGCTGCGTGAAGAAATGCTTCCTTTTAGTAGTCCTAATTCTTCCCCCCTGTATATAATTCATAAGGTCAGGATGCCCATTCATGAGAACTGATCTTGCTCCTTGGGAAGAAGCAGGTGGGTACATGAGAAGAAACTGGAGAAGGTAATAAACCAAGGAGGGTGTACAGGCTGGAGAAAAGATTGAAAAGGACAAGGCCGAAAGGAAGACAGAATTGATTGACGTTCACAGAGCAGTGTGAAATAGCCAACCAAATCCTTCCCTGCCGTTCTCGGTTGATGACACTGCATGTTCCACTGATTTAAAAGTATCACCTGGGAAGGGTTAATACCCACACTGACACTGTGAAGAAAGCCGTGGAGGCATGGCCAAGACCTCAAGCAGAGCACACCTATTTATCTCGCAGGCAGAGAGCCAGAAGAGTCCTTCGCACGTGGTGTTTTCAGACAGAATAGTGGATGCACAGAAACAGTACTGAGTGTTACGAGGACAGTGTTGGAGGCAGACCTCCCCCTCCCCACCCAAGAACACAAAGAACTAGGCCAAAAGGATTTGTACCTCGATCAAGCCTTGTACCTCTGTCAAGACGGCTCGTGGTTTCAAGGCTATTTACCGGAGGAGTGGCGCTGTGCTTACTCACATCACAACATGGAAGGGTTATTAATAGCTTAAACAAATTATAATGTGGACAACAGCACAGTATCAAGGCAACTCCGAGGTTTTGACTGGGACTGGAGAAGTATGTAACACCCTGAACTCAGGTGTCCCAAAATCTGGGTGGGGAAAAGCAAGACAGCCGGTATGGTGTCATGCTTGAGTGTTAGACTGGGTGTAAATCCCTGCTTGGACCATAAAGCGTACTAATAAATCGCTTCATGTAGTCCATGAACATCTGGAGGGCCATAGTTTGAAGACCCCTGCTTCAGAGGATCCTGAAGAAAATGCTACCAGAACATGGCCTACAGCCCAGAAACCACACAACACCCGTTATTCCGGCCATGAAAGCCTTCGACAATACATTCCTGAGTTCCTTGAAGGAAGCGGTTAAAATACACAGGTTGGATAGGCTCAGCGGAAGAGCATCCACTTTGCATGCAGAAAGTCCCAGGTTCAAGCCCTGGCATCTCCAGTTAAAGGAATCAGGTTAACCAGGTAATTGGAAAGACCTCTTCCTGACGCTCTTGACAACGGCTTCTATTCAGACTAGACTGTGTGATCTGACACAGGACAAAGCAGGTTCGTGTATTTAGGATGGGGGTGGAAAGTCCCGACAAGCCACAGCTGACTCATGGCCACTTTGTAGGGTTTTCAAGGCAAGAGACATCCAGAGATATTTTGCCATTAGAACATAAGAACAAGCCAGCTGGATCAGACCAGAGTCCATCTAGTCCAGCACTCTGCTACTCGCAGTGGCCCACCAGGTGCCTTTGGGAGCTCACATGCAGGATGTGAAAGCAATGGCCTTCTGCTGCTGCTGCTCCTCTGAAAGCACCTTGGTCTGCTAAGGCATTTGCAATCTCAGATCAAGGAGGATCAAGATTGGGAGCCATAGATCGACTTCTCCTCCATAAATCTGTCCAAGCCCCTTTGAAAGCTATCCAGGTTAGTGGCCATCACCACCTCCTGTGGCAGCATATTCCAAACACCAATCACACGTTGCGTGAAGAAGTGTTTCCTTTTATTAGTCCTAATTCTTCCCCCCAGCATTTTCAATGAATGCCCCCTGGTTCTAGTATTGTGAGAAAGAGAGAAAAATTTCTCTGTGTCAACATTTTCTACCCCATGCATAATTTTATAGACTTCAATCCTATCCCCCCTCATTGCCGGTCTCTTCACAGAAACCTTAGACTTTTGGGGGGAGGGGGTCTCCAATCCAAGCGCTAAGCAGAGTGGACCCTGCTTAGCTTTCAAGACCAGACAAGAACAGGCTAGCCAGAACCGTCCAAGTCAGGGAACGTGTTTAGGAGCTATATATGAGCAACAGGACAAAAAAATCCTACAACTCTTTATGTGCTGAGGAGGAAGAGGAGGAAGAAGAGGAGGAGGAGGAGGAGTTTGGATTTATATCCCCCCCCCTTTCTCTCCTATAGGAGAATCAAAGGGGCTTACTATCTCCTTGCCCTTCCCCCCTCACAACAAACTTCCCCTTCGGGGAAGAGGCGGCCTATAAATCTAAAATATAAATAAATAAATAAATAAACACTCCGTGAGGTAAGTGGGGCTGAGAGAGCTCCAGAAAGCTGTGACTAGCCCAGGGGTAGGGAACCTGCGGCTCTCCATGATGTTCAGGAACTACAATTCCCATCAGCCTCTGTCAGCATGGCCAATTGGCCATGTAGTTCCTTGTATTGTAGTTCCTGAACATCTGGACTAGCCCTTGTATTGTAGTTCCTGAACATCTGGACTAGCCCAAGGTCACCCAGCTGGCATGTGTGAGAGTGCATAGGCTAATCTGAATTCCCCAGATAAGCCTCCGCAACTCAGGCAGCAGAGCTGGGAATCAAACCCGGTTCCTCCAGATCAGAGTGCACCTGCTCTTAGCCACTGCTCTTATCCACTACCCCACTGCTGCTCTTCAATGGTGTTGGAAATTGGCTCACGCTCTCTTTTGGAGACAAAAGTTGTGAATCTCAGGCATCTCATCCTGCGATCTATGACCAGTGCCACATACTCCCAAGGAATCAAAGCACGAGGGTGGCCCTTTTAATAGCCGTGACACAGATGAGTCAGCCCTGGGCATCTTGTCAAGGCACCATCTGGGTCCTTTGCCTCATCTCTTGGCTGTGTTGTTGCCGGCGCTACACAATTTCTATTACCAACACTGATCTTCAGTTGAGTAGTCTGCGGTTCTGTTGCCTGAACCGATACGGCAAAGGCAACAACAGTTCAGGATTTTCTTCCTCGTGTGCTGATTGTTTATGGCTCTGAGAACGGGGTTTTTTCTGATTCCGCAGGTCGTCTCAACGTATCGGGGATCAAATATCAGGTAGCAATGCTCTCTTGGCTCAAATATTTTCCCCAGTGCCAACACACTGCCTTTGATATACTTTTACACTTTGATCTCTACCAATAAATAGCGTGGTGCTGGGTCACATGAGCCCAAGCAGAGATCCACCAGCTTTGCTTTAATGATATTTAACGTAAACCATGGTTTTAAATCTAAGTAAATATCAGTTACATATTGTTTTATATTGAAAGTGTGATGTAAGCTGCCATCAGCCCAGGGGAGGGCAAGATATGAATAAAAAATTCATTCATTCATTCATTCACTCACTGAATCACTTACATACATCCTGGACCCAATTTTAATGCCAAATTTCCCAGGATCAATTATGGGAGATGGCTCCTAATCTTTTGGGGGGTCCATAAAATTGAACCCCCTGTAGCAAACTTCACCACACCTGGGTGCTCTTGCCAGGGGTGTCTCCTGGAGCCACCCTGAAAGATTGGTGCCTCTA
The DNA here is from genome assembly GCF_021028975.2 of Sphaerodactylus townsendi. Taxonomy (NCBI): domain Eukaryota; kingdom Metazoa; phylum Chordata; class Lepidosauria; order Squamata; family Sphaerodactylidae; genus Sphaerodactylus; species Sphaerodactylus townsendi. The sequence goes on from NC_059426.1 coordinate 170,798,584, forward strand.
CTTTGAAAAATGTGCACACACAGAAATGTCCCATTGGCTGCAATGGAGCCAGGTCAGTTCAAAGGGAGAATCTGGGGAAATTTCTTGGGAGTGCCTGTCAGAGGCTCATTTTTAAGCTAGTGGCACCAAAATTGCAGGGTATCTTTAGAATACTCTCTTGATGATACCATCCAGATTTGGTGATGTTTGGTTCAGGGGGTGCAATTTTATAGACCCTCAAAAGGGTAGCCCCCATCTCCTATTAGCTCCCACTTGAAACAATGGGGGCACCCCCTTTGTGGGTTCATAAAACTGAAACCCCCCGAACCAAACTTCACCAAACCTGGGTGGTATCATCAAGATAGTCTCTTGAAGAAACCCTGCAATTTTGGTGCCACTAGTTTAAAAAATGCACCCTCTACAGGCCGAAAACAAAAAAACCCACTAAAAATACCTAAACATTCCAACGGACCCGAATTTTTTCAGATTTTTCAGAAAATCTGAAAATATTCGGGTTTACCGAATCAGATATTCGGCTTACTCGGCTTTAACGATAATTTTAAAGCCCAATAAAGCTAAATCTGAATTTTACCAATTTTTTTCGGTATTGCTCAAGCTTACTCTCAAAACGACGTACAATCACAATCCGTTCTTCTCCCCACAATAGACACTTTTGGGGTAGGTGAGTCTGACAATTGTGACCGACCCAACATGGAGGAATGGGGAATCAAATTCGGTTCTCCAGGTTAGATTCTGCTGCTCTGAACCACTACGCCATGCAGGGAAAGGACCATTGCCTACTGCAATGTCTGTATCACATTAAGAACATAAGAAAGAGCCAGCTGGATCAGACCAGAGTCCATCTAGTCCAGCACTCTGCTACTTGCAGTGGCCCACCAGGTGCCTTTGGGAGCTCACAGGCAGGATGTGAAAGCAATGGCCTTCTGCTGCTGCTGCTCCCGAGCACCTGGTTTGCAAAGGTATTTGCAATCTCAGATCAAGGAGGATCAAGATTGGTAGCCATAGATCAACTTCTACTGGCGGAGGAGGACGCCTTTGTGGGTGTTTTCCAACCGGAACTCAGGGAGGCAAGATCTCAAAACTTGTCACTTCCTGTGGTCCGATTGGACGCCTAGTTCTTCAGTAGACGCCTGTCCAAGCAGCAATGGCACTCCCTTCTCAAGAGAAAACAGCAGGAAGTGTTCCACAGGAGGAAGTAACAAGAACAGGAATAACGATAATAGTAACAACAACGGTAACATTAACTATAAACAGAGCGAGGTGTATTTGCCCTAATGCTAGGTAAATTTCTGTATGCGTGAGTGTCTGTCCGTGTTCGGGAGGAGCGTGTGGAAGAGTATTGGGGATTAAAAGTGATCCGGGGAGGGCCAAGGCGTCCTCCTTTCCGTCAGTAGAAGGCCCCTTCACGGTAAGTACCAATGTACCGTTCTCCTGCAGAAATCTGTCCAACCCCCTTTTAAAGCTATCCAGGTTAGTGGCCATCGCCACCTCCTGTGGCAACACATTCATTTTACCACGTTGACGACTACCTTTTGTAACCCGCTTTCTGTATTATAGTTCATCATGCTTTAGACAGGACCCCCCCCCCCCATTTTATGTTGCACTGTTTGCCTGATCCATATTCCTGGTCCTAGGACTGACTGGAGGTCCTTGCTGCCTGTCTGAACAGATCTTTTTGTTTGGCTGTGTGAAACTGTTTGGCTGGAAACTGTTGTTCTCTTGATACTGTTTCTTAAAGGTAGATTTGCACGTGTTAAGAAATTCTGATTTCTCTGCCATTGTCAATGATGCTTGGATGCAGAGGAGCCATGCTTTTGTACAGAAAGATTTCTAAAAATGCAGCACTATACATGGGACTTAAACAAACCCATCTTTAAAAAAATATATATACATGGGTTTGGTTGTGTAGGTTTTCGAGGCTGTGTGGCCGTGACGTGCTCTCTGACGATGAAACTTATGGGTGCAGGTGAAACAATAGCAGCTAAAACTCCTGTGTAGCCCCAGAAAACCCCAAACACCCAGTTGATTCTGGCCATGGGAGCCGACAATATGCTTATTTTGTTTGTGTATTTGTTTTAAATGTTGTAATCCATCTTAAATTTCAGTGAGAAAATAAATGAAGTAAATACAGTAAAATTTAGTGCGCTACCTCTGCCTTGCTTCAGCTACAGAGAGAAATACATGCAAAAGGAAATAAATAGTAATTCTCACAAACCTTTTTGCTTAAAAAATTTGAGGTTTATATCCCACCACACAAGGCTCTAATCCACTTGATGGCAGCAAGAAATGTAACCCAGAAAGTAACCACAGTATATTAAGCAAAAAAACCAAAGCAAAATATAGGACTGCTGTTCTGTCTTGTATGGCACCCTTTCCTTTTATTATCAGGCTCATATGACCAAAGGCCTTGAGCATAAAGCCATAAACCAATACACAAAAAGATAAAACATTAAATCACCAAACCTTAAATATAAACCAATACGTAACATGATTATCAGCATTAGAATCTTTTGTCTTGTGTGCTGGGAAGGTTTTTCCCCCATTTCCACTTCTAAAACAAGAGATTTTTTTAAAAAAGAATTCTTACTCTTACTAGCAACCTTAATTGGGCAGTACATAGGAAATTAGCACTCGCTGCAGCTAACAACAGTGCCCTAGCAATTCAGCGTTTCTTTTTCACTGTGGGCCACCAGTATATACCATCCGCATTGAAGGTGTTCAATGCTAAATGCGGCTCTCAGCTCCTCTATGGAGCACCTATTTGGATCGAGAGCTTGCTATAAACAAAAATATAAACACAGCTCCAGTCCCGCTTCTTCCACAAAATTCATGGGCTTACCAAATTGTGTGCGCTTCATATGCAGCCCTATGTTTAGAACTCGGGCAAATATCATATGCCACGCATGGCCTGGCTGAGAACTGTCAGATACTGGCTACTGCATCCACTCATTTGCAGGATCACTCCAGTTTGTTACAACCCTTCATGCTTTCCGACTATGCAAATTCTGGGTGGTTGAAACTAGTTGAGGGAAAAAAAATCAACACTCTTGGCTTTTCATTAGAGTCGCTAGTCCCTCTTTCCCTATCAGAAGCATATAGCTGCTTGAAAACTAAGCTATTAGAACAAGAGTATCGGGATATGATAACAGCTACGAGGAAAACGTGTTCCCCCCTGACCCTGCTTATTCCAATTGAACAAGGACACATACAATTATTTTACAGTGGATCACCAACCCTAAATTAAGAAGAGCTTTAACACTGGCCAGATTCAATCTAATGCCTTCTATGCTGCTCTATGGCAGATATCAACAAATTGATAAACAGAGGAGGCTATGTCCATGCAATATGGGTCAGGGTGGAGACACTTCGATCATACCCTCTTTCACGTAAGGTTTTGCAAAAATCAGAATGTCACAATTCGCACCTATCCCATTTCTGTATAACAATCTACCTGATGCTCTTAAGACACCTATGCTTTTGAACAACATTGATCCCACAGTGTGTGAGAATGTAGCAAAATTTCTGCTAACAATAATAGACGTAAGTCTAGATGAATACCAACCAATGTCTATGTATTATGACCACATATAGCCAGCAGTAATTTTTCTAGCTTCTGTCAGTATCCGATGACGTTTAAGTGAGTTAACTTAGCTGAAGGAATGTCCTATAGTTACAGAAGGACCATGTATATATTTTAGTATTTAGTATTTTAGTACCAGTGTCTATAATTGTGAGCAATAATGGGCAAATTTTGTATGCTGATTTTGTATGTTTATTTTATGCCAATAAAGGCTTGTGTGAGTCAGAAAAAGAATTCTTGTAGGATTTAGATCCCCTCGTTCCGCAATAGTATCTAGTAATTTCATCAGCAGATGGCATCTTCAGGGGGTTATTTAAGTGCAACGTGGCCAATGGCACAGAAGGCAAGAAAGACGAGGTCGATTCCCCCCCCCCCCCCAGTACCTGATGCCTATTTTGCTGGAGGGGGGCAAAGACTTTGAAACCTGTACAAAGATTGCTGGGAGAAGCAGATGAGCTGGGGAAGGGGTTAGACATCAAACGAAATTCCCAGCATCATGAAGGAAATACTCAGGACATGTATGGCCCTAGGAAATGCAGAGAGGGAAATTCCTCAGGACCATACTGGCCAAAGGAAAGGCTGGAGAGTTTTGGGATTACACCAATATTAACCAATTAGCTGTAGCTTCTTCCCACCTGGCCAGGTAAGTGACCCTGGGAAGAATCTTCTCTTCTCTCATAGATGCTCCAGAGCAGAGCAGACTTGGGGGAGAGGGAAGGGTAGATGGACTGCATACTTTTAAGGAAACAACAACTGAATCAAAAACTCCTGCTGTGCTATAGAGAGTGTCTTAACCTACTGCATCTGTGTATGGTTCTCCAGTTGCACAGGGGCAGATAGGAAGGCGCTCCAAAGGGTGATCACTACTGCACAGAGGATTATCGGCTGCCCTCTCCCCTCCTTGGAAGAACTCTATCATTCCCGAAGCCTAAAAAAAGCCCAAAATATTCTGAGAGACCCGCCTCATCCAGCACACTCTCTTTTCGAACTGTTACGATCCGGCAGACGATACAGGTCTATCAAAACTAGGACAAAGAGGCTTAGAGACAGCCTCTACTCTAGAGCTGTGGCGATGCTGAACTCCGCGGCTTCCTGTTGATGTGTTTGGGGCTGTGTAGGGATGGGTGGAGGAAGGGGAAAGTGAGGATGGAGTCTGAGTCGGAAATTGTGTGCGTTGAGGAATGCTGCTGTAAATTTCGTTGTGCGTGCACAATGACAAAAAAATGCTTATGCTTATACAAAGGACGTAAGCCAATTTGGCATCTTTATAGAGGCTGTATTGTTTCGTTCAAAAGCTCCCTGGAGTTAAATGCACTCCTAAACATGAAACACATTTTCTTTTTCTTTTTTAAAAAAATAAGATGGGCTTGTTGAAGTCCCATGTATTAGTTCTGCATTTCCGGAAGTCTTTCTGCACAAAAGCATGGCTCCTCCGCTTCCAAAGGCAGCCCAATTTGGAAGTGGCAAAGAAATCAGAATCTCTTAACTTTGGAAATGGCGGAGCAATCAGAATGTCTTAACACGTGCAAATCCAAATTTAAGGAACAGTATTCAGGAGAACTCTCTTCTTTTTCAAACTGATCTGTGGATCTTGGGCAGGGGTTTTGAGCCTCTGGGGAGATGAGATTCATCCATAGCTGGGTGGACTTCTTCAGTTCTCCAGATGTCTTCAGGCGGACAATTCTTGTTCTTTGACCCCTGTGGATGGCTGGCCACCTTTGACTTTTCCAGGGTCCCTAGCACCATTTTACACACACAGGCTCATTCCGCACATGCAGAATAATGCACTTTCAAACTGCTTTCAGTGTTCTTTGAAGCTGTGCGGAATGGCAAAATCCACTTGCAAACAGTTGTGAAAGTGGTTTGAAAACGCATTATTTTGTGTGTGTGGAAGGGGCCAGTTAGGGGAGGAAACTGTTGTTTTTATCACCCTACTTTTTTCTACTTTTAAGGAGACTCAAGGTGGCTTACAAGCTACTTTCCCTTCCTCTTCCCACACAACAGACTCCTTGTGAGATTGTTGGGGCTGATAGAGTTCTGAGAAAACTGTGACTGACCCAAGTTCACCCACCAGGCTGGATTCTGAAAAAGTCCCCCCCCCCCCCCCAGCAGCCTTCCGGGACTAGAATGAGTTTCAACCCATAAACCACTCAGATTGTTAAAAAAAAATGCACAGCAAGGGACATGAAAGCCTGGGAAATTATTGGGAAAATCGGGGGGGGGGGGATCCCTCCTTCTGAGATGTTTTCATTTTTCCCAACTGGGAGTATCTTAAAAACACCCCTGGTGCAATATTCCTATTTTGACAAGATGCTACTCATTCAACAGGGGCGGTATAAAAGCCTAATAAATGAATAAATAAACAAATAAACAAACAAACAAACAATGCATAACATGAAGATCTGGCTGAAAGAATTTACAAAACCAGTGTTCCTGTTATATACTATAAATACATTTTCAAAGATATTTTTATTGCTTAAATATGACTAACTAGCAGCAAAAGCCCATTGTGGAAGGGGGGGATGAAATGAGCTTTAGGAAGCACCCCCCAACCCCCGGCAATGGTCCAAAATGTTGGTGCCCTATTGGGCAGCGGCAGCAGGAGTCTACGGGGTCAGCTGTTTGGGTAAGGCAGGTGGGAGGAGGGGGCCGGCCAGCGGAGGAGCAGCTCCGCCACCTGGCCTGTCTGTTTGGACGCGTGAGAGGTGCCGCTGCTCTGTGGGTTGCGGAATCGAATATCGGAACGATGAATTCCCACCAACGGCTGAGGGTTTGTCATCACGACATTCAATAGCTTAGCCATTGTTTAGGATTTGGCTGTAATTAGTATGTTGTAACATGAACAACAACGTACGGTTGAAAAATTCAATGTTTTCACATTTTAAATCTACACTGAAATAGGATCCCAGTTCTACTGCAACTTGTATGAGCGGTTTCTGTACAAATAGCTTTATTTTCCGTACAAATAACTGTATTTCCTTTGCTGCAAACGTCATCCCGCTCCAAGGATAAACCAACACAGGGCAATTTCGCCTATTGCCAAGAGGGGGGAAAAGGAGAGAAGCATTAGAAAGAAATCCAAAGTCTAATGTCTGCACAAAAAACTATATGATTATATCCTGATATTTTGATCTCGATGACACAGTGGGAACATAGTAACTGGAATGCTCAAGGAAGATAACTTGCTACCCAGACTTAGGCGTAGTGACCAAAGAACTTCAGCAGCTACAAAATTAAAAGGCAAAACCTACTATCTTCTCCTCTGAAGATGCCAGCCACAGATGCAGGCGAAACGTCAGGAGAGAATGCTGCTAGAACACGGCCATACAGCCCGGAAACCACACAGCACCCCAGCAAAATCTACTATCTATCCTGCATATTGAGGCAGAAATAGAACTGGGGAAAGGGGGATGTTCCTACTCCAATAGGAAGAAAAAATCATTTCCTGCTTCCCCAATTGGACTATGGGAAATATCCACAAGATACCCTCCAGCTCAGGGGAGAATTAAGAGGCAAAATCTACTATCTATCCTGCGTATTATCGTATTTCCAAAAAACCTGCTTCTTCGACCAACTCTAGTTAACTTCTCAGCTTCGCAATTAATTTGCATCTTATTTGTTTTCCGTGTAATTGTTTCTTGAAGGGCAATATTGCCCAGCTGGCTTCAGAGAATGAGATAGTTGGGTTGTTTTCGGGAAATAAGAACACTCCAACCCTAACGTGCCAAACAGCACAGCAGTTCCTTTGAAGTCCCAGAGAACCAGTACATGAAATAGGTAAGACGATCTTTCACCAGATCGCAGTTTGTTGCTGGAAGAGTCACAAGCATCTGAGCTCTGAGAAATTCCATGCAGAACGAAAAGACTGCCGGCTATTTCCCAACAATGAGTTGCCTCAGCTTGAATTCCTTCTCCCGCCCTCTCACCGACAGAAGCTGATCCAAAAGGTATCCACTCGCATGCCGTATCTTTGACCGCTTTATCAACTTAACTGGTTTTGTTTGACCTCTGCCAACTCTCTGGTATTTTGTTCTGACCTTCAGGGAAACGTGGACTTAACTCTTCTGCTCAAGTACTCAGTGTGCCCGGTCAGAGGACAACACCATATCATATGCTACTCTGGCCTGTTCTCGCAGACAAAGCTTTCTGGAAGGACGCCAAGAGAAGATAAGGGCAATTACGGTCATATTTCCTCATGCTCACATACTGCTTCCTTGGACTCTTGGCTTTTTATCCGAGGCAACTCTGCCTTTTATGGTTGCAAAAAGACCAGGCTAGAAATATACAAGTAACTGTAGCAGAATCACAGAACATAAGTTGGAAGGGACCCGACGGGCCATCTAGTCCAGTGATGGCGAACCTATGGCACTCAGAGCCCTCTCTGTGGGCATGCGAACACAGAGTTCGTCATATGTGGGGGGCAGAAAATCACACACACACACACACACACACACATCTAGACTGGCCTGGGCCACTGAGCACGACGTGCGTGCACCGCGGTGAGCAGGGAGGACTCGGCTGGCGGGCCTGGTGCCTGTGCTCCAGGTGGCGGCTGCCCAAGGGGGGGGGGGCGCAGAGGAGGCAGAGATGCTAGAGAGGCACAGAGCGGTGCGCACAGGATTTGCTGGAGGCTAGAGCAGGCTGGCCCCTGCTCGAGCGGGTGGGGCGGAGGAAGAGGTAGCCAACCGGTTTTTTCTAAACTAAAACCTCAGCATTCAAGTTAAATTGCCAGGGTTGGCACTTTGTGACAAATAAGTGGGTTTTGGGTTGCAATTTGGGCACTCGGTCTCAAAAAGGTTCACCATCACTGATCTAGTCCAACCCACAGCTCAATGGAGGAGCAGCTCAGAGCATCTTTGACAACTGATGGTCCAGCTGCTGCCAAGACATCCTGCTCCCCGACTACATTATTAATCCCATGCGAGCGTGGAAATATAGCAACATATCTTCGTCTGCTGATTAATCCCACCCAGAGGAGAGCGCTTTGGCTACTGCAAGATATAATGTGTTGCCCTCAGCTCTTCTGGAGGGAAGATTTAAGAATATAGAACGTTCTAAAAGGGTTTGTTCTTGTGATCTGGTTACGGTTGAAACACTTGACCATTCTCTGTTTGTCTGACCTAAATATGATCAGATATGCATGAAATACATGAATTCCATTTTCTTGCAATGTCCTCAGTGGCAAGAGTGTTACAAGATACCCAGCCTCCTGAACAGCTCTGATGTGCTCTTTTGTGAGACTGTTGCAAATTTTATACTGGAAATCAGTAATTTTAACTGTGTTTTTAAATCTTGTTTTACTCTGAAATTTTGTCCTGTTTTGTACGCCAATAAAAGCTTGCTGTTGTTGGCCCAGCTGCTGCTTAAAAATTGCCACCGAGAGGGATCTCACCACCTCCCTCGCCAGCGTGGTGTAGTGGTTAAGAGCAGGTGCACTGTCATCTGGAGGAACCGGGTTTGATTCCCCGCTCTGCCGCCTGAGCTGTAGAGGCTTATCTGCAGTGGTGGGCTCCAAAAATTTTAGTAACAGTTTCCAAAGTGGTGGGATTCAAACTGTGCCGTAGCGCCAATGGGGCTGGGCAGGGCACAATGGGGGCGTGGCCGGGCATTCCGGGGGCAGGGCATTGCTGGGCGGGGCTGTGGCAAGGACGCAGCCGCTACGCCTTCGTCCTTAGAAGGCGGGAAAGCGAATGCAATAACAGGCGGAGCTGCTGCCATTACACACGCCAGTGCACCTCCTGCTAGACTGCTTCAAGCTCTGCGCGCTACTGCTGAGAGGAGGGGCATAACTAAGGCAAAAATCACGTGGCAAAATCACCAATTAGTAACCCCCTCTCGGCACACACAAATAATTAGTAACCTACTCTCGGGAACCTGTGAGAACCTGCTAGATCCCACCTCTGCTTATCTGGGGAATTCAGATTAGCCTGTGCACTCCCACACACGCCAGCTGGGTGACCTTGGGCTAGTCACAGTTCTTCGGAGCTCTCTCAGCCCCACTCACCTCACAGGGTGTTTGTTGTGCGGGGGTAAGGGAAAGGAGATTGTAAGCCCCTTTGAGTCTCCTGCAGGAGAGAAAGGGAGATATAAATCCAAACTCTTTTTCTTCTCTTCTTCCCTAGGCAGTCAGTTCCTCTGCTGAGCTACTATTATTGTGAAAGATTTTACCTAATATCCATCCGGTACCTTTCTGCCTGTAGTTTAAACCGCCTGTTGCAAGTCCTCTGTTGCCGGCAGGAACAGTTCCTTGCCCTCCTCTTAAGTGACAGGTTTTCAAATATTGAAAGAGAGTTCAACCTCGTCTTCTCCAGACTATGGAGGTCAAAGGACAGCTGAGAAACTTTTCAGGGCAGCTACTCCTATTACTTCACTTTAATTCAATTTGTATCACACCCTCTGCCAGCCAAGGCCAGGCTCACACAGTCAATATATGATGTACATCATTAATACTTAACCCTCATAATCCATCTGTAACATAATCAATATGGCCCCTGGCTGGTGGAACGCTCTCCCTCCAGCTGTCCGGGCCCTGCGGGAACTTGGTGAGTTCCGCAGGGCCTGTAAGACTGAGCTGTTCCACCGGGCCTTTGGTGAGGCTGGCCGCGGATCTACCGCCCCCCACTGAGGCTGCCAGTTTTCCATCTTGGCAGGGCCTTGATTCCATCTTGGGCTCTGCCTCTCCCCTCCCAGCCTTTTTGACCGGGCCCCTGTCTTTGATTTTGCTTGCTCTTAACTTTGTTGTTTAAATTTTAAGAAATTGCTGCTGTGGAAATTTGTTTTAATGTGGTTAGTTTTAGTTGTGTATTTTATGTGATGTTATTGGAACAGCTGTATTGTGAGCCGCCTCGAGCCGCTTCCAGGGGTGTAGAAGGTGACCTAAATCTAAATCTAATAATAATAGCATCAATAGCGTAATATGTGGCAATAATGGCAATAATGGCTGTGCAATAGCCAATAATAATAATAATAATAATAATATGTAATATGTAATAATAGCCTCCTAATATAATCCAAAGAAGCATTTACAATATTTGTCAATCAACAGGTAGTTCAAATTTTCCAGCTATACAGATTGGCTCCAGTTCACACTCAGATCTTACTTTCACTTTACTTCCAATGGGGATAACAAATTTAACTACAAGTGTTTCACAGATAACAAAGACAGTGTCTCGCTATGTTAATTTTGCACTTCCCAAAGAATCGGCTATCACTTATTTTCAGGGATGTCTTATATTTTGTGTTCTGTTAAGTCCCAGGCATGCTTCCCAAACAAAAAAGAAACTGTAATGTCTTGCACTTTTCGGAGGATGCCTTTATATTCTGCACCTTCAACCAAACCCTCTACTATGTCTTATTTTTCGGGGATGTCTTATATTAGGGGAAACAGGGTATGAGTTTCAGCTCCTCCCCACTCTGATCCCAGTCTGTTCAATAAAGACGGAAGGAAAAGAAGGGGAGAAAGGGAAAGAGAAAGAGAAAGGGAAGAAAGGGGGGGGGAAAGGAGACCAGGCCAAGGTGGTAAGACATAATTGCCTCAGCCATAAGTCTGGCAGAACATCTTTCCCTTACAGGCCCTGGGGAGCTGTACTGAATGAGTAATTCCTTTACTGAATGAGTAATTAAAGCTGTAGAATTCACAACCAGGGACGGTAATCATGCCCGCAAGCACATGCTTTGAAGGGGGCTAGACCAGTGATGGCGAACCTTTTGGGCTTGGTGTGTCTGGAAAACTATGACTTCTCCTAGGTCAGGGGTCTGCAACCTGCAGGCTCTCCAGATGTTCATGGACAACAAATCCCATCAGCCCCTGCCAGCATGGCCAATTGGAGATATGTCTGGGGGTAAGCTGGCAAATTCTACAGCGTACCATCTGGTAATCATTTGTTGGGACCCAGGTGTCTGGTTGGAGCTTAGCCAAGCGTCTTGGAACTGGGTCAGTCTCCTCCACACACACACCAGTTTGGGGAGGGGATGCTGGTACTTTACCCCCAGGAGGTGGTTCAGAGGATGAGGCTTTGTGGGGGGTCTGGCAGATCTTCATCGCCCCTCAGGGCCGAATTGGCTGCTCCGGAGGGGGCTCTTTTTCACCTTTTTTAGCCTCTGCTCCCTCTCACTCTCATTTTCACGGTTCTGATCTCGAGTTCTGCCCCTTCTCCTAGCCTCCTCCGCTTTGTACTCTCCATAATTTCTTTATAAATGAAGCTGACGCCCAAGCCGAAGTGAAGGAGCGAAACCATATCGTTTAGGACTCTGGCGTGGATTTTCCAGGATTCCTAAGGCAGCTTCCCCCAAACCCCTAATTTCAATGCAGCTGGCCGCCCAACTCGTACATGCAACTTGTGTCAAATGGCAAAGGACATTTCTCGTCAACACGATAAAACGGGCGGCTCAGTGATTCTTCCGGCAATACTGAAACTGCTCCTTCCAGCTGCTGGATCACCCCGCTGTGAGGACACAGCCCAAAAGTTCCCAGAGTGCATCTGGATAGCAAATAAACCTCTCGCATGCGGCGCTCCGAGGGGGCCAGTTGCTGCAGTCACAGCTCAAAATGAGTGGAAAAAGAGAGCTTTCGTGTGCCCGGCTGTGATGCTTTGGCCTGTCTGGAGAAACAGAAAGGTTTGCCTCTGATCTGTGTGTGAATGAGAAAACTGTGTCTGCTTCTAGGCCCAATTTAGAATGAAAGAGACGCAGAGGACACATCCTCTAGGTGTCAAACTCACGGCCCTCCAGATGTTATGGACTACAGTTCCCATCACCCCCTGCCAGCTGGCAGGGGATGATGGAAACTGTAGTCCACAACATCTGGAGGGGTGCGAGTTTGACACCTGTGCGTGACGGACCTTTTTCAACTTCACCAGTTCCATTTGATTTGATTCGTATCCCTGCTGTCCACTGCCACGTTCAAGGAGGGTAACAAAATCAAAATTACACAAAGCAAACAACAGTGATCTCCCCCCACCCCCCAAGAGCCTTAGGTACACAAAACTTATAACTCAACAATCTCCTCTGCATAAACGCCAATTCAGCAGTTACTAAGAGACAAAAGAACTGTCGTAACGGAACAGCCTCACTGATATCCGGCAAAACACAATGACTGATTTTCCAAGCCATGAGCTCCGACTGGTAAATCACATCTTGGTACTGACAAGCTGGAACGGGTCCAGAGGAAGGCAACCAAAATGGTCAAAGGTCTGGAATCCATGCTCTACAAAGAGAGACTGAAGGAGCTGGGGATGTTTAGTTTGGTGAAGAGAAGGTTAAGAGGTGACGTGATAGCCATGTTGAGATATTTGAAGGGATGTCATCTTGGTGAGGGAGCAAGCTTGTTTTCTGCTAGTCCAGGGACTAGGACCAGGAGTAACGGGTTCAAGGTGAAGGAAAAGAGATTCCACCTAAACATCAGGAAGAAACTTCCTGACAGTCAGGGCTATTCGACAGTGGAATGCACTACCTCAGAGAGTGGTGGAGTCTCCTTCTTTGGAGGTTTTTAAAGAGAGGCTGGACGGCCATCTGTCAGGAGTGTTTTGACGTGTTCCTGCGTTGCAGGGGGTTGGACGATGGCCCTTGGGGTCTCTCCCAACTCTATGATCTTCTGCGGCAGGGCCCTATCGAAACTGTTCAGACCTGTCTCCTCTTTTATATCTGATCGTGAGCTGCCGTGCAGCCTCCACTCTGACTTTTTCTTATTTTGGACAATGAATTGGTAATCAGAACTGGACTCTTCAAAGACACATCTCTCTCTCTCTCTCTCAAAATGCAAAGTAATAAGTCACAGATGTGGGTCACATTGTGAGAAGGCCACAGTCACTAGAAAAGGCAGTCGTGCTTGGGAAAGTCAAAGACAGCAGGAAAAGAGAGAAGGCATGAAATTGATTGAGCCACTAGAGAAAACCATGGATTTCAGCTTGCAAGACCTGAGCAAGTCTGTTAACAATAGGATATTTTGGAGGACACTGATTCACAGGGTTGCCACGAGTCGGAAGTGACCTGACAACACTTAACACAGACACACACAAACACGCACAAGCGTAAGTCAACTAGCTCTTGGACTGAAAGAAAGACAGCTGCTTACCACTACCCCTTCTCAGCCTGCCAGTATGCTACAACTGACATAAGTAGCCATTGATAAGGTAAGCCAGTAAGAAACAGCACGGCCTCTAGACTGTGGTGAACTCATTTGCACAGATCTATGTTATACGCAAAACTTAATTTTCTGCCCGTCTTTTCGAAGGCCAATCCCCTTACAGTTAAACCACACTCACGATGACCTCCACCTGCCCCTTATAGCATGCAAAACAGACTCCATATTTCATGTAAATGTGTGGTCCAGGTTCTAAAACAATAATCGAACTAGTCCAATACATCCAACGAAGTGTCTGTTTTGTAAGCAGCAAGCCTCATGCCCAGATATCAAAGAAAACCACTTTTCAGACCAGGTGAACTTCTGAAAGTTTGCTATATGGTGCATGTTGAGGGGGAGGGGGGCGGGGGGCGGGAGGGGCTTGCCATTAAAAAGCAAAAAGTCCCAATAAGCCAGTCGCTGCTTCCTGCAGCTTTCTAGATTCCATTCCATACCTGGTCCAGTTCACCAACAGGTATGCTTGAATAGCTGAACTGAACAGCCCTTTGGCCTTACAATTGGCGCCAACTGACTAAAAAAGATGAGCTAAAGCAGTGGTTCTCAACCTGTGGGTCACGACCCCTTTGGGGGTCGAACGACACTTTCACAGGGGTCGCCTAAGACTCTCTGCATCAGTGTTCTCCATCTGTAAAATGGATAAATGTTAGGGTTGGGGGTCACCACAACATGTGGAACTGTATTAAAGGGTCACGGCATTAGGAAGGTTGAGAACCACTGAGCTAAAGGTAAAAGTCCTGCGAAAACCCAGGGTCATTACTGACTCATGGGGTGACGTCACATCACGACATTCACTAAGAACATAAGAACGAGCCTGCTGGATCAGACCAGAGTCCATCTAGTCCAGCTCTCTGCTACTCGCAGTGGCCCACCAGGTGCCTTTGGGAGCTCACAGGCAGGAGGTGAAAGCAATGGCCTTCTGCTGCTGCTGCTGCTGCTCCCGAGCACCTGGTCTGCTAAGGCATTTGCAATCTCAGATCAAGGAGGATCAAGACTGGTAGCCAAAGATCAAATTCTCCTCCATAAATCTGTCCAAGCCTCTTTTAAAGCTATCCAGGTTAGTGCAATGTCTGTTTCACATTAAGAACACAAGAAAGAGCCAGCTGAATCAGACCAGAGTCCATCTAGTCCAGCACTCTGCTACTCGCAGTGGCCCACCAGGTGCCTTTGGGAGCTCACAGGCAGGAGGTGAAAGCAATGGCCTTCTGCTGCTGCTGCTGCTGCTCCCGAGCACCTGGTCTGCTAAGGCATTTGCAATCTCGGATCAAGGAGGATCAAGATTGGGAGCCATAGAGCGACTTCTCCTCCCTTTTAAAGCTATCCAGGTTAGTGGCCATCATCACCACCTCCTGTGGCAGCATATTCCAAACACCAATCACACGTTGTGTGAGGAAACGTTTCCTTTTATTAGTCCTAATTCTTCAATATCACAAGATTCCTCACTTGTGACATTTGTAATTTCATCCCTGAGAGTATGTTAACTTCTGACTGCCCCATCCTTAGGTTGTAGGTAAAGATTTTGATGCGAGGCGGCCAGTTGTATGAGCTCTTTTGACGCAACTGGAAGTTCACTTAAGTTTACATTAGTCATAACTGCCGATTGACGTTAATGTCAGTCATTTACAACAAATTTACACCCTTATTGAGGCTTAATGCTGGACCTCTTTCTCTCCCTGCAGTCAACTTTCCCACTCTCTTCGGCTTTAAGTGGCCGAGGGACAGCTGTTCATCTGGGTTTTCCCCTCTTTTAACAGAGGTGTCTCTTTTACACGTAGCCTTTCAAACCCATGAGAACTGAAAGCTTTAATTACCCGTATGAGTTATGTTGATCGTAAATCGACCAGGACACCAGTGTTCCTAACCCTTGATGGAGACTGAGACTCATAGCATGGTGCCTTTGAACTGTAGGGCCGCCCTGTGTTCTTCAGAATCTCGTGGAAGCACGTGGCCTTGCTTTTCCATCTAATTTTCATGATGTGTGTGTGTAAATAGCTAAATATGAGCTACAATCTGTAGCACGCTTTCTTTGAACGAATTCAAACATTTGTTTTTGGCATTAATTGTTAAAATCAGGTAGCAGTTTTGGTCCAAGGCTATGGCAAACCACCCTGTAAACATAGCCTGCCTAGTGAATGTTGACACAGAGAAATTTTCTCTCTCTTTCTCACAGTACTAGAACCAGGGGTCATTCACTGAAAATGCTGGGGGGAAGAATTAGGACTAATCAAAGGAAACACTTCTTCACGCAACGTGTGATTGGTGTTTGGAATATGCTGCCACAGGAGGTGGTGATGGCCACTAACCTGGATAGCTTTAAAAGGGGCTTGGACAGATTGATGGAGGAGAAGTCGATCTATGGCTACCAATCTTGATCCTCCTTGATCTGAGATTGCAAATGCCTTAGCAGACCAGGTGCTCGGGAGCAGCAGCAGCAGCAGCAGCAGCAGAAGGCCATTGCTTTCACCTCCTGCCTGTGAGCTCCCAAAGGCACCTGGTGGGCCACTGCGAGTAGCAGAGTGCTGGACTAGATGGACTCTGGTCTGATTCAGCTGGCTCTTTCTTGTGTTCTTAATGTGAAACAGACATTGCACTAACCTGGATAGCTTTAAAAGAGGCTTGGACAGATTTATGGAGGAGAATTTGATCTTTGGCTACCAGTCTTGATCCTCCTTGATCTGAGATTGCAAATGCCTTAGCAGACCAGGTGCTCGGGAGCAGCAGCAGCAGAAGGCCATTGCTTTCACCTCCTGCATGTGAGCTCCCAAAGGCATCTGGTGGGCCCCTACGAGTAGCAGAGTGCTGAACTAGATGGACTCTGGTCTGATCCAGCAGGCTTTTTCTTATGTCCTTAAAAGGGTAAGACCTGCCTCTTCGAAAACTGGAGAATACAACACAAGGGTCTGATGCACAGAATGGTTTTAAACAAGTGAGGAAGAGCCACAGGTCAGTGGAAGAGCACCTGAAGAAGAAGAGTTTGGATTTATACCCCATGTTCCCACTTACCTGGTGTTTTGCTTGGAGGGCCGGGAGGGAAGGAGAAGAGGTTTGCTCTTTATTTGCGCCACCCCACCCCCTTATAGCTATGCTGGGCAGGGCCAGGCAAGGATGTCTAGCAGTGGCCTCCGCGGGGCCTGGCCAGGAAAGGCTGGCCCGGCAGCGGTCTCTGGAGGGGCGGGGGAAAGGGAGAGGGGTCTGAGGGGTGATTTTCCGCCCCCACGTGACCCACCAGTGCGCGCCCAGTGCGTCGGTCCCCACCCTGCCCCTTACAGCTATGCATCTGGAGAGAAGACACAAAATGTGTTCTGTTTCGCCCAACCCAAGAGAGGCTCCTCCGATGTTTCTTGAGCATTCAAGGCTAATTAGATCCCATCACAGCCGTATCATGTGGACTTTCAGCCCAGGGTACCCAGCTGACTGGCTATCGACAAAGCGATAAGCTGGATGAACGTTCAGTCTGAGACAGCAAAGCAATTGTTTGTGTTAGATTAGTCCCACAGGCCCTCTGGCGGCCCAACAAATCACAGACCAGCAACGGAATCTTTCTAAGTTCGGCACATTTTCTGTTCAGTTGAAATCATGAGCGTACCATGGAACGCGCACAGTGCACAACGCCACCTCCTTGTTCCCTAGTGTGTACACCTGAGAAGCATGCATGCACATCTTAATGGTGACCTTAAAAGGGGGTGGGAGGTGCGCATCGGGTACCAAACAGAAGGACGTGAAGAAGAGTTTGGATTATTACCCTGCTTTTCTCAACTGTAAGGTGTCTCAAAGTGGCTTACAAAGTCCTTTCCTCTCCCCACAACAGACACCTTGTGAGGTTGGTGGGACTGAGAGAGTTCTGAGAGAACTGTGACTGTCCCAAGGTCACCCAACAGACTTAATATGGAGAGGCGAGGAAACAAACCTGATTCACCAGATTACAGTCCACCACTCTTATTAACCATTATGCCACACTGGCTTCTTTTACAAATACATTTTGTAAAAAGCATAAGATTTGCTTTAAAGAGCTAAAGCTCTTTAAAACTCTGTTTCAATATTGAAATGTCTATATCATAGAATCGAAGAGCTGGAAGAGACCCCAAGGGCCATCAGGTCCAACCCCCAGCAATGCAGGAACACACAATCAAAGCACTAACATGTCATAGATGTTTTAATTGAATATGGATAGGTTTGATGATGATGATGATGATTGTATGATATTATTATTGTTCATTGCCCTGAGTCCAGCTCACCACCAAACTGCACCACCATCAAGCATAACAGCTACCCTGTTTCCCCGAATATAAGACATCCCCTGAAAATAAGACGTAGCAGAGGTTTTGCTGAAGTGCGAAATATAAGACATCCCCCGAAAGTAAGATGTAGCAAAGTTTTTGTTTGGAAGCATGCCCGACAAACGGAACACAGAAAAATAAGACATCCCCTGAAAATAAGACATAGTGCATCTTTGGGTGCAAAAATTAATATAAGACACTGTCTTATTTTCGAGGAAACACGGAAGTGTGGTGTAGTGGTTAGTATTGGGCTAGAATCTGGGTTCAAGTATCCATCTTACTATGGAAACCTGCTAGGTGACCTTGGGCCGGTCCCAAGCCCTCAGTTTACCCTACCTCGCAGGGTGATTGTGAGGGTACAATGGAGAAGAGGAGAATGAGGTAAATTGCTTTGTGTCCTCATCAGGGAAAAAGGTGGGGTATAAATGAACTAAATAAACAATACATTAGTCAACCAATGCTACCTTTTGCAGTTTGGAAATCAATTAAAGCTGATCGCCCCCCCCCCCCACCCCAAAACCAGACCAGCCGGAGATCAACCAATCTCCAAAATCTGTGCAATCTCCAAAACGCACAAAGCCAAACTACGCCAACTCGTCAAGAAATTACTGCTGGTACCACCCGACACGAAGTATTCATATTATTCCAGCAGTCACTTGAGAGGAAATCCGACAGGAACCAGGAATATCCAACGTTAGTTCTGAGCACCCCAAAGGAACTAGTGAATTAAGTCTTGGCAATTTTAGAAGCCAAAAAATTGCTTCTGCTTTCACGACCGGGAAATGGAGACATTGTCCTTCTGGCGTGATGACCTCTTTCCTTTATGATTCATTCCGCTGCAAAGTGAGGGTCAGACACTCCTAGCCCATTTGCACTAAATCTTCCCTTCAAATCACAACTACCGCTTAAGCAGGTAAAGCAGGCAGGAAAAATACCCACATCTCTGAAAGTAATTATGGGGATGAAATCGCATTTGACTGAAAGGGAAATCTTCTAAGGGTACCTTTTTTAAAAAAAATCAATTTCGTTTCACTGTTTTAGGGGAAAACGAAAGGATATTTGAAGTATGGAGTAAGGATGAAAAGTCATTATTTTAACTTCCTGATGGTGGGAAAGCTGGGGCAGGTAACAAGAGGGATTTATAATTAATTTATCTTGTTCTTCCTCTTTCAACAAGGAGTGCGCCCAACACCGACCAGATTATCCAAAATAGCAAACCACATGTCATTTAGTTGACATCAGAAGAAAATGGAACCGTGGGAAAAAATACAGTCACTTTGTAATGTTCTGCCAGAATATTTCACTTCCATTGTAATTACATTCCTCTTTAAACCTCGCTGTGATAAAAACTTCTTGCGTGCAAAAGGAACTTCAAGTCTCCTCTTTTGTCCGAGACCATTTCTGTACAGCCGCTTACGACACACTTAAGAATCAGCAAATAATGTTCAGCTCTCTCCCGCTTGCAAAAAAAGACCAAGGATTGCTGTCTCTCAAGCCAAAAAACTTTCATAATTTCATCAACAGAATCACTCTTTTTTGGTTTGCTTTAAAAACACACACATATACAAACCCCCCTCGGAAACATATATAGCCAAACAGGCCCATCTGTCCAGATCACAAAGGAAGAAAGACCACAATCAAGGTGGGTTTGTGCTTTGTTTATGATCCATCACAAAGGCTCAGGTGAATTAACGCAAGTCCGTGCGTTCAAGAAACCAGAGACAACTCTCATTTGCACCGCACCGCTAGATTCTCTGGCCCCTTCTGCACACGCTTTCAATGCACTTTTAATGGACTCTGAAGCTGGATTTTACTGCGCGAAGCAGCAAAATCCACTTGCAAACAATTGTGAAAGTGGATTGAAGGGGAATTATTCTGTATGTGCCTCGTTTACACGGCACCACCTATAAGATTCTCTGCTCTGGTTTCAATTTGGGTTGGAAACTCAACGTTACCAGCCTGCCAGGAAAAAAAAAGGCCCCTGGCAAGAAGCCGCCCTCTTGTCCAGAAAGTTGCTCGATGAACAACAACCCCAAAACACCCTCTCCCTTGCCAAACCCTAGCTACTCACTGATGCCGCCCCTTGCTCCCACCACTGAGCCTTCCATCCCCTCCAACAAAATGGACAACTGGGAGGAGGGGGGAAGCAGGTAAACACTCCCTGCAGAGACAGGAGAATGGAGAAGAGGGTAGAATTAAGAGGGGAGGGAATGCTAAAAGATGCAAGAGCGAGGAGCGAATAAAGAGCTTTGCAAAGGAGAGAGGAGATGCTAAAGAGGTTTGCAAAGAAGAAGCGGGGAGGAGAAGGGGGGGCTGATGTTAGAAGCAACACAAAAGGCGCAGAGAAGGGGAGGTTTGCAAAGAAAGCTTTGCAAAGAAGCTTGCCACACGGGGGGGGAGGGGGGGGGAGGTATTTCCATGCACCAACAGACCCTTTTCCCCCCCTTCCCCAAAATGGAGAAGCACCTTTTCTTGCAGCACAACCGGGCGCGATCCTAGGCAGGCTGACTCCAGTCTCAAAGCACCGGTTGCCCCCCGGCGTAAAGCTAGGGCAAGTTTGCACCAGGACCGCACGAGAGGGCAATGGGGGACCCCCTGTTCTGCTCCTATCTCGGGGCTTGCCTCTAAGCAACAGCCCGACAAAGAAAGGCTTTCAGGGAGGACGGGGGAAAGATGGGGAAGGGGCAAAGGAAGAAGGTCTCCTTTCAGGTGCAACTGAGACGGCGAAGATGCAAAGGAAGAAGGGCTGCTTTCCATGTTTCCAAACGGGGTGCAACTCTGCAATGTGCAAATTTGCAACGGGGCCCCCCCAAAACAGACCCTTTTTCCCTCACGAAAACCCTTTCTCCTCCTCCCTCCCCCCCCCCCAGGAGCGGGGCCGCCCCTCACCTTTTCTTGTCGCCGGCGCCGCCCGCGGGGCCGGGCTCAATGGCGGCGTCCGCGGGGCCGGGCTCCATGTCGGCCGAGTCCGCCAGCCTGAGCGGCCGGCCGGGAGAGGCTCTCGCGGAAGGCCCGGGACCTGCGGAGCGCGGCGAGGCCCAAGGGACGCGAGGGAGCGAGGCGGGCGGCGTAGTAGCGATGGTGGCGGCGGCGGCGGCGGCTGAGGCAACAGACTGGGGGCGGCCTCTCAGTCGAGGCAGGCGGAGCCCGGGCCAGGCCTCGCCGCCCTGTCACGAGCGCGGCCTGCGCCACTCAGGAGCCGCCTGGCGGCCCGGCCCCTCGCGTCAGCTCAGGCCCCGCCACGGCGCGCCAGGCCGGCCGAGGCTCGAGGGGGGCCTGCCCGCCTCACGTGTGGAGCCCCGCCCTGGGCCTGCCGTTTTGTTTTCCCTCACGAAATTGGGGGGGGGGGGGAGAGAGAGACAGACGCCATTCTTCCATTGGGAGACGATGAAACTCCCAGGCTGGAG
This sequence comes from Sphaerodactylus townsendi, assembly GCF_021028975.2. Classification (NCBI taxonomy): domain Eukaryota; kingdom Metazoa; phylum Chordata; class Lepidosauria; order Squamata; family Sphaerodactylidae; genus Sphaerodactylus; species Sphaerodactylus townsendi. The sequence continues at coordinate 170,819,986 of NC_059426.1, forward strand.
AAGAGTGTTCCTGAGCACGTGCAGAGCGCACGTTTGTTTATTGATTGATTGCATTTTTTTCCCCTCGCCGAAGCTCCCAGAGGACTCAGGGCGGCTTATAATAAAAGCATTTAAAAACAATATAATACAATAAATAATACAAAAATATAATCGTAAAAAAGCTTCTAGAAAAACCGGCACCTTCTCGTCGGCCGACAAACAATGCCTTCATTTATATACACACACACACACACACACACACACTAGCGGGGCCAGGCCACTTGTTGCTGTGGCTTATTGTGGTGAAATGGGAAAGGAACAGTAGCAGCAAATCAATTGCAGAGGCCAGCAGTACCTGCTCATGCAAACACGCAGCCTGATACTGTGCGGTGTCATTGATGTGTGTGCCCGCATTCCTTGGGGAGTGGAATGGAAAGGCACCCCTCCCGCACATCTAGGCTGGCTGGTCATGATCCTTTACCTGGGAGTAAGTTTGGTTGGTGGCAATGGGTGCCGCTTCTGAGGAAACCCTCTGAGATGCGCGTCCATTCAAAGTATGTCACAGTTGCTTTACCAAGCTTACTTCTGAGTAACGCGTGCCTGGTTTTCTTAACTGTAACCGCAGTATTCAGGGAATCTAGGGTGTCTGGCCCCTCCCTCCCTTCCCTTCCATGTTGCCCCTCACTCTCTTCCCTCCCTCACTTCGCTTCCCTTGCATGCCACCCCTCCCTTCCCTTTCCCTCTGCTAGGATGGGTGGGTCATATGAAGATGCTGGGCCCCCTGCCTTCCCTCCCTTGCATGCCACCCCTCCCTCTCTCCCCTCTCTCACTTCTCTTCCCTTGCATGCCTCCCCCTCCGTCCCTTTCCTCTCCCTCCCTCTCCTCCCTTGCATGCCACCTTTCCCTCTCCCTCCCTTCCCTCTCCCTTGTGTGTGTGTGTGTGTATGTGTTTCACTTCCACTCGAGTTACTGCCTATGTGCTGTTTCCACTGCTCATATTTGGCCATCTGAGCGAACATTCTAAGCAGCACGAACATTCTAAGGGTGACAGTGACACACAGGCAGCTGCATGTCCTTCACCAGGGAGCGCCAGGAAAAAGGCGTTTTACCTGGGCCAGGTGTGAAATTTCAGGTATGTGACCATCTAAAAACACTCTCGCCTGGCTGACTATAGTGGCTGGGAATTTTCAGAGGAATTGGCCCAGCAGTTACTGAGGTATACTGTCATCAACAAAAACACTGTTAGCTTTATTTGTTTGTTTGTTTGTTTGTTTGTTTGTTTGTTTGTTTATAATCCGTTTTGTATACCGCCCCTCCCCCGCACCAGTCTCTCGAGGTGGCTTACCCCTGAACATACAAAAACAATGCAACGATATAAAAACGGTATAAAAATATGCACATTAAAAACCAATTCCAACAAGATGACATAACAACTTACATCATAGAAGGCAGATTGCATCCAGACATATTATTGATATGTGGATGTATGTTTAACCCGCCCTGTAACCAAAGGTCTCAGGGTGGGTTGTAGCATAAGATAAAAATGATAAAATGCCAATAACTAAAAAGAAATGCAAAATGTAACAGAATGCCAATAAAATTCATTCGAAATCCTTGAAATCTATTAAAATGTATGAAACTCATTAAAATTAACAACATCTGTATTTTTATGATGTTTGATTTTACAGCTGCCAGATCTTTAGCTGGTGGTTGTCCTTTTGTTACAATTCGAGCCTCGCCCAGAGGCCTAGGAAGTTGTAACGTATCACGGTAAGATTTGAGCGGATCCCAGCAGGGCTACCTTCTGAATCTGACAGATGTTAATTTTAATAAGAGCCAGCGTGGTCTAGTGGTTAAGAGCAGGTGCATTCTAATCTGGAGAGCTGGGTTTGATTCTCCACTCCTCCACCTGAGTAGCAGAGGCTTATCTGGTTCACCAGTTGTGTTTCCGCACTCCTACATTCCTGCTGGGTGACCTTGGGCTAGTCACAGTTCTCTCAAGAACTCTCTCAGGCTCACCTGCCTCACAAGGCGTCTGTTGTGGGGAGAGGAAGGGAAAGGAGCTTGTAAGCCACCTTGAGTCTCCTTACAGGAGAGAAAGGTGGGGTATAAATCCAAACTCTTCTTCTTCTTCAATTTAAAGATGTTTCAAGTGCTGCCCTAGCGTTTTTGGAATGGCGCCCAGGGTGCTGATTACCATTGGGACAGCCTCAGCTGGTTTGTGCCATAGTCACTGAAGCTCGATGTTCAAGTGATGGTATTTAGTGACCTTCTCATGTTCTTTTTCAATGACCCCGCTGTCACCGGTACCATTATGTCAACGATGGTCACTTTCTTGTCCTCAATCACTGTGATGTCCGGTGTATTATGTGTCAATATTTTGTCTGTTTGGATTCAAAAGTCCCACAGGGTCTTGACCTCATTTTCCGTGTCTTTCTCTGGACAATGTTCCCATAAGTTTTTAGCTGTTCTTATGTTGCAATTCTTGTATAAATTCCAGTGGATCATCTTGGCCACTGAGTTGTGCCTCTGTTTGTACTCAATCTGGGAGATCTTTTTGCAACAGCTGAGTACATGATCTACAGTTTCTCGGGCTTCCTTGCACAATCTGCACTTTGCATCATCTGAGGATTTTTCGATTCTGACCTGGATCATGTTTGTCCCAATGGCCTACTCTTGAGGGCTAAAATCAGGGATTCAGTTTCTTTGGAAAAAGTTCCAGTTGTTAACCACAGCCAAGTCTTTTCAACGCCCACCTTGTCCTTGATCTTCTCCAGAAATTGGCCTGTACAAGCGTTCAGTCCTCATTTTAATCACATTTTTTCTGCACTCCTACTTGGTTCTCTGGCAGTAGCTACCAGAGGGGTGGGGACAAATGTCCCTGGCAGGCCCCCATTTGGTCACGTGGGGGTGGAAAATCACCCCCACATACTCCCCCTTCTCCCCTTGGCCGGGCCCTGCCCTGCCAGGCCGCTCCTTCAGCCAGTGGAGGCTGAAGGAGAGGCCTAGAGTAAGGTGACCAGATGGTCACCTTTGTTAACCAGAACGGGGGGTAGGCAGCTGCGTGCATGTGCGGGCAGCCGCAGGACTGCACTGCCTTCTGGGGCGCTGCTGTTTCCTGCCCTGTCACAGGGCGGGAAACGACAAGCCCCAGAAGGCCATGCTCCTGCGGCCGCGTGGGCGGGAGGCTGCCGCACTGCCTTCCGCCCCAGAAGGCAGTGCGGCAGCCTCCCAAAAATTGGGACAATTTAAATAACCCGCGGGACGCGGGACAAGTTGTTTGAAGGCGGGACTGTCCCGCCAAAAGCGGGACGTCTGGTCAGCCTGGCCTAGCAGGGCCACCGCAGGGCACCCCTCCACCAGGTCCTGTCTCAACAGGCCTGGCAGAGGGCACAGCCAAGCACCCCGTGTTGCTGTGGATTGGTAGATCTTGTTCCTAATGTTTTGCCTGCATCTTCAGAGGTGTATCACAGAGAGAAGTCTGTTACACACTGTGTCCAGGAAGGAACAAACGTTAGGAACAAGATTAAGGTGATTTTCACCTTTTTAAAGCGGGATGCACGCGCACGCGGCCGCAGGAGCGCACTGCCTCCTGTGCTGCCGCACTGTCTTCTGGAGCGCTCCCGTTTCCCACCCTGTGACAGAGCGGGAAATAGGGGAGCGCCCCAGAAGGTAGTGTGGCAGCCTTCCAAAAATCGGGACACTTAAAAAAAACCCGTGGGACGCGGGACAAATTGGTTAAAAGCGGGACTGTCCCGCCAAAAGCGGGACATCTGGTCACACTAAACAAGATCCACCAGACCATGGCCACACAGCCCAGAAAACCCACAACAACCAGTTGAATCTGGTCACGAAAGCCGTCAACAGTACATTATAAAGAAAAGACTATTAACATTAACTTAACGTTTAGAATTCCACTGGAGCAATATTTACGTCACAATCTGCTGAGGTATATTTAGTTGCCAATGCTGAACATATCAACCACATGGTAACATTTTAATCTGGTATGCTAGTCTGTCCATTATACACAAGTGTTGCACTTTATCTTGCCATTCTTCCACAGTCAGGAATTGTGATGGATTTCGATGAACCGGTGGTCTGGTTCAGCTTAAGGCAGCTTCAGGAATTGACAGTGCAACTTAAAAATGCTCAAAACAAAACTGCATTTGTGTCGGCACATTACAGAGGAAGATAGATTGCTGAGTTCAAGCCTTCTCTTGAAGTGAGTTTGTTCATCGTGGCTAATCAACTGGTTGTTGTGGGCTTTCCGGGCTGTGTGGCCGTGGTCTGGTGGATCTTGTTCCTAACGTTTCGCCTGTATCTGTGGCTGGCATCTTCAGAGGTGCATCACAGAGGGAAGTCTGTTACACATTGTGTTGAGTGAGAAGGGAATGTTTAGTGCATAGCAAGTTCCACCCAAACACTTACTGATTGGTTCCCCACCCTGGAACATTGGCAATATACCCCACTAAACTGATTGGTTCCCCACTAAACTTTCCCTTCTCACTAGACACAGTGTGAAACAGACTCTTCTCTGTCATACACCTCTGAAGATGCCAACCACAGATGCAGGCAAAATGTTAGGAATAAGATCCACCAGACCACGGCCACACAGCCTGAAAAACCCACCAGAACCAAAACTATAGAGGTTTGCCTCAATAGTATTTACACACTGGAGCTCTTGGTGTGCATGCACACAAGGACACCTGCTCATTGGTCCTGACTGTGGCTAGTTACCCACTGCCAGTGTCCCCCTGCCTTGCCTTGCTCTGGTGCGAAAAGTTGCGCCAGAAGTGCTCTCACTTTCCCTGCAGAAAGCAAGAAGCACGCACAAAATAAGAGGAAGCGCATCGAAACAAGAGACCTTGCCCTGACACGCCTCCTCTCTTGGCGTGCTGTAAACAGGAAGCACGTCAGGACAAGACTTCTTGCCCCGATGCACTTCCTGTCCCACCGTGCGCGAGAGCCAATGGGTAATTGATCCCAGTGTACTTTCCTGCTTCACCTTGCTTTGGCCAGGAGGTTTTAGAGTGGCACAGTGGTTAATAGCAGGTGCAGTCTAATCCGGAGAACCAGGTTTGATTCCCCACTCTGCCACTTGAATTGTGGAAGCTTACCTGGGGAACTAGATTAGCCTGTACGCTCCAACACATGCCAGCTGGGTGACCCTGGGCTAGTCATAGCTCTACAGAGATCTCTCAGCCCCACCCACCTCACAGGGTGTTTGTTGTGGGTGGGGGGAAAGGCAAGGAGATTGTAAGCCCCTTTCAGTCTCCTACAGGAGAGAAAGGGGGGGTATAAATCCAAACTCTTCTTCTTCTCTCCTCCCTGTTCTGTCCATCCTTAGAGTGTAAATATGGCCACTTTGGGGAATGAAATGTAGATGTGGATTGCAGTCAAAGGGGAGCGTAATGCAAAAGGGAACTCAGCTTGGGGCAAAAGAAAGGCCAAGATAAGGGGTTTGTTTTCTCTGGAGGAAAGGGAGAAACGGCAAGCAGGCAGGACACCAGGAATTGCTTAACTAGGGTCAATACCTGCTCCAGGATAAATGTAATCTATTCTTTATCTGTTCATGAACAGATGAGCTTGCCATAGGGCAAGGCACATAAATGGGGTTTACAGAGAGGAGCACACTGTGAGCCGACACTTGAAGTACCGTTGTACCCTCCCACCCTCAATTTCACATCGAGACTCAGCAGATTCCCTGAAGAATAAACACTTCTGTTCTTTATGGTAGGGTTTTAACGGTTTGGAGTTTGAAGAAGAAGAGTTTGGATTTATATCCCCCCTTTCTCTCCTGCAGGAGACTCAAAGGGGCTTACAATCTCCTTGCCCTTCCCCCCTCACAACAAACACCCTGTGAGGTGGGTGGGGCTGAGAGAGCTCAGAAGAGCTGTGACTAGCCCAAGGTCACCCAGCTGGTGTGTGTGGGAGTGTACAGGCTAATCTGAATCCCCCAGATAAGCCTCCACAGCTCAGGCGGCAGAGCTGGGAATCAAACCCGGTTCCTCCAGATTAGATACACGAGCTCTTAACCTCCTACGCCACTGCTGCACTGAAAGGTTTAGCCTTTCTTATAACATGATAACATTTCAGAGGGGTCGCCATGTTGCAGCTAGTCACAGTTCTCTCAGAGCTTTCTCAACCCCATCTGTCTCACCAGGTGTCTGTTGTGGGGAGAGGAAGGGAAGGGAGCTTGTAAGCCACCTTGAGTCTCCTTACAGGAGAGAAAGGTGGAATATAAATCCAAGTTTCTTCTTCTTAAGCGAGGAGTCCTGTGGCGCTTTGAAGGCCGCATTTAGGCTGGGATGAAATCTTGTTATTCAGTCAGCGTTGTGCATTGGTTAAGAGCAACTGACTCTAATCTAGAGGACCAGGTTTGGTTTCCCATTCCTCTTCGTCTGATTCTACACAGGCAACTGTAACCGGTTCACAGGTGTCAAACTCGCGGCCCTCCAGATGTTATGGACTACAGTTCCTATCATTCCCTGCCAGCATGATGCTGGCAGGGGATGATGGGAACTGTAGTCCATAACATCTGGAGGGCCACAAGTTTGCACCTAAGGGTTACAATGACCCATGTTGCCTGGGTGCTGTTTGCATGGTGGATGTAGGGGCCAGCTGGGATCCCGGCAGCAAGGAGGCAGCATAATTTGCAGAGGAATTGCAGTGTTTCCACGTGAACCATACAACCAAGAATCCCCCCACCCGAGAATCCACCCCCCAAGAATCCCACTCCATATACTGGCACAACATGGCGGCCGCCTATTAGAGAATGCACTCTAATGGTGGCCGCATGGGGAAACCACCATAATGGTGGATGGAATGTAGTGGGCATAGAACACGTCCTGCTTGCCGTAGTTTGCACAGGCAAGCAGGAAGCATTTGAAACTCAGGTTAAAGGGGGGGAAGTCAGTAATTTAGCTACTTTCATTTAAACCCGGTTCAGCCAAATATAAAGGGGGGGGGCGAGTTCGGTGGGAATTTCACCCCAAAACAGATTTTAAAAGGGCCTGAACCCATTATATTTGGTCCATGCAGAATCACCCTACGCAGAACCTGCTGGGCCAGGCACAGTTCTCTGGGAATTCTCCCAGCCCCACCTACTTCTCAAGGTATTTGTTGGGAGGGGGGGTGAATGTAAGCCACTTTGACAGCTGAGAAGAAATGGGGAATAAAACCTAAAGTTCTTTATTTTTGCAGCAGCCGCAAACCGAAAGGACCTCCCCTCTGGAACTGCGATTTGGAGGATTCTCTGCTGGAGTTTCATCCTGGGCCAATGTAGTTGTGCTGTGTGGCTTCTTTGTCTTCTTGGCCTTGTTACAGAAAGCAGGAAGGTACCTCTAGAGACATCCAGTCCGGCCCTTTGCAAAGGGCAGGAAATTCACAACTATCTCCTCCCCGCATTCCCCCAGTGACCCTATTCCCACTTCCTCCCACTTCACTTCCTCTCTTTGGTTTCCTCTGCGAAAGTTCTCTAGGCAGACGGGCATATCATTTACCATCAGATATCACAACCTGTTTGCTTGTCAGATCAGAGCCGCCCCTTCTTGGGGAGGGGTGGATGCCGGGTAACACACCGCAGCCACCAGTGACTCACTTGCTTTTGCCTGGTCCCCGTCGCTGTCTAAAGTTCAGACTCTTACTTCATATCTCTGGAGCACAGCTCCCCGACTGAGCAACCACGTTCAAGCGAGGGATGACTCATCTGGCAGAGAGGGCAAAGAATCATCAGGCAGGAAATACGGAAGGAAGAGGTGAGGGGGAAAGCCAGCGTCAGCTCTTTCGTCTTGAAGGTCTACCGAACTCTAGACGCAAATTTCACTCGGGGCCCCTTTCGCCAAAAGGGACAGCCATGGACTCGCACCTCCCAGACATGTCAGAGAAGGTTTTAGACTGTATATAAGGCATAGCAGCGTACAGGTATAGGGCAGGTGAAGCACAGTAGCCCTTCCCCCTTCCTGTGGCATTCACCCAATTGTAGAAGAAGAGAGAGTTTGGCTTTATATCCCACCTTTCTCTCCTGTAAGGAGACTCAAAGTGGCTTACAAGCTCCTTTCCCTTCCTCTTCCTACAACAGACACCTTCTGAGGGAGGTGGGGCTGAGAGAGGTCCAAAGAACTGTGACTAGCCCAAGGTCCCCCAGCAGGAATGTAGTAGTGGGGAAAAACATCTGGTTCACCAGATAAGCCTCCGCCACTCAGGTGGAGGAGTGGGGAATCAAACCCAGTTCCCCAGATCAGAATCCACCTGCTCTTAACCCAGTGATAGCGTACCTTTTTGAGACCGAGTGCCCAAATTGCAACCCAAAACCCACTTATTTATCGCAAAGTGCCAACACAGCAATTTAACATGAATACTGAGGTTTTAGTTTAGAAAAAACAGTTGGCTCCGAGGCGTGCGTTACTCAGGAGTAAGCTTGGTGGTAGTTGGTGGCTTTGCTTTGAAACAACCGTGCAACTCTTCCAACGGGTGAATCATGACCCTAGGAGGGTTTACTCAGAAGCAAGCCCCATTGCCAGCAACCGAGCTTACTCCCAGGTAAAGGATCGCGCTTTAGTTCTTTGCATGAAAATCAATGGGGTTTAACAGTGCTGAACAGGGTTACCTACACTGCTTCCCCAAAACTAGGTCTTAGGTTTAATGCTAATAATCAAGCCCAGCGGTCCAGGCCAGCCCAGATTAACTTTGATCTTCACGTGGACCAGTGGCCCACCAGGTGCTCGGGAGCAGCAGCCGCAGAAGGCCATTGCTTTCACATCCTGCACGTGAGCTCCCAAAGGCACCTGGTGGGCCACTGCGAGTAGCAGAGAGCTGGACTAGATGGACTCTGGTCTGTTCTTATGTTCTTACCCGACAGCCTTAAGAACGGTGATATAGCAATCAGAGGTTTTCCAGTGGAAACAAGTATGCAAAAGAAGAAATTATACCCACCCACCCCCCAATCGCCCTTCCCAGTCAAGGACAGCTGTCCAAACAGTTCTCATAAAGCATAGTGATTTTATGCACTACTCAGAATTCCCCCGGGCACAGGAAACAAGAAGTTTAAAGCAGTCTGTTTTTTTACAATCTGCTCACATGATGTTTGAGACGCACCAGAATTTATGCTGGTTACCTGATTCCGAGGACACAAGCCCCAACACGCCAGCCAACCTTTGCCTCAGTGCAGTTAATTTTTAAATGAAGCATATTGTTAGAATGTCATGTGGTCTAAAGCTCCATAAACCATTTTTTTCTCTGCCGCAGTTCAGTAGTTCTTGTTCCCTAGAATTTTTTTTTAAGAAATTCAAATCGAAGAGGCCTTTTCTGCGCAGGCAATAAGCTAGCATAGTACCAGAGGTGGGATCCAGCAGGTTCTCACCAATTCCCGAGAGTGGGTTACTAATTATTTGTGTGTGCCGAGAGGGGGTTACTAATTGGGTCTGCTTTTCCATCTCCACGCCCTCGCCTCCCCAAGAGGCACACTGCCTTTGAACGTGAAGGTTCCATATAGCAATTGCGACTAATAATGTCACTCCCTGAACTGGGTTCATCCCTTTCAGGTACTGCAATTCATGGATTCTCAGCCTTTCGTACCTTTTATCTCACCAGCCTCTATCAAAGAACCTGCGTGTTTCACCATTGCTGTGTTCAGATTTGTAGGTTGGGGCATTTTCTATAATGTGATGATGATTTAGAAATGACCTGGTGCAAAACAAATGTTTGGGGTCATCGTGGGGTGGCTGCCCAAAGTGGGAGGGGGGCATCCAACACAGGTTTTGCCCAGGGCTCAGGTTTGCTTAGGTACACCTCTGCCCCCTTTGCTGAGGGGGGGGGGGCTAGCGAGGGAACCTGTTACTAAATTTTTTGGATCCCACCACTGCATAGTACAAAATGATTCACAAAGTTACTTGGAATGATTATTAGGACAGTGATCTATAATACTTTGTATAGTTTGCTGCAAGTTGGATACTACTATGTATTTGCATCATTTGCATTACATTTGCATCATTCAACAGTGTGTCATGAGGTAAGAGGATAGATCCAGGAGAGTGGACTTTAATCCTGAGTGGGAGGCAGGAAAGCAAATTGCCAGTGTTGAATGGGAGATGGAGGACCCGGTCTGCCTGCCACCTAGGGTGGTTTGAGGTGGTGTCTAATCTGGGGGCTTGTAGCTGGGGTTAGGGCAGTGATGGCAAACCTTTTTAAGACCGAGTGCCCAAATTGCAACCCAAACCTCACTTATTTATTACAAAGTACCAACCCGGCAATTTAACCTGAATGCTGAGGTTTTAGTTTAGAAAAAAACAGTCGGCTCCCTCTTCCTCTGCCCCACCCGCTTGAGCTGGGGCCAGCCTGCTCTGGCCTCCAGCAAGTCCCGCACACACTGCTCTGTGCCTCTCTAGTATCTCTGCCTCCTCTGTGCCCCCCCCCCCAGGCAGCAGCCACCCAGAGAATAGGCACCAGACCCGCCAGCCGAGTCCCCCCTGCTCACCACTGTGCGCGCAGGTCATGCTCAGTGGCCAAGGCCAGCCTAAATGTGTGTGTGTGTGTGTGTGTGATTTTCTGCCCCCCACATGACGAACTCTGTATGTGCGTGCCCACAGAGAGGGCTCCGAGTGCCACCTCTGGCACCCGTGCCATAGGTTCGCCATCACTGGGTTAAGGGGTTGGCTGATCAGGGGCATGTGCCTTGGCAAAGAAAAAGAAGAGGAAGAGTTGGATTTATATCCCCCCTTTCTCTCCTGTAGAAGACTCAAAGGGGTTTACAAACTCCTTTCCTTTCCCTCCTCACAACAAACACCCTGTGAAGTAGGTGGGGCTGAGAGAGCTCGTAGAACTGTGACTAGCCCAAGGTCACCCAGCTGGCATGTGTGGAGATAAGCCTCCACAGCTCAGGTGACAGAGCGGGGAATCAAACCCGGTTCCTCCAGATTAGAGTACACCTGCTCTTAACCACTACGCCACTGCGGAGACGGAGGACAGTATTCCAGTGCTGATGTGCAGGAGGCGCTAAGATGATGGGCCACTGAGAGATAGGTTGCAGAGAAGGGCCTGTAGGTGTTTGTATGGTATCTCCCCTTCTACTTTGCCTCCATTGCAGTGATCTGGAAATCAGTTAAAATTTTGGGAAACCTCCAGACCCCCTCTGGAGGTTGGCAACCAAATTTATTAGGTGGAATAGCTTTTTTTAAAAAAAACCCTGCTTCTGTGTTGCACAGAGCGCCTAAGGTTAGAAGAGTACTTTGCATAGCTGAAAAGTTGATACAGGATTTCAGGCTGAGCAAAAGGTCATCTCACTTAGTCTGTATTTCTATTTGGGTTTTGTAGAATCAACACCAGCTTCAGTTTGATAAGCAGGCTCAGCGTGGTGTAGTGGTTAAGAGCAGGTGCGTTTGAATCTGGAGAACCGGGTTTGATTCCCCGCTCTGCCACTTGAGTTGTGGAGGCTTACCTAGTGAACCAGATTAGCTTGTGCACTCCAACACATGCCAGCTGGGTGACCTTGGGCTAGTCACATGTCTTCGGACAGAGGTGGGATCCAGCAGGTTCTCACAGGTTCCCGAGAGTAGGTTATGTAGTAATGCACCGCTGACCCAGCAGCACCGTGGTCGAGCGCTGGAACACCTACGCTCCTACGGCCTTCTGGTCGCACCGCACCCCCACTCCTCATCCCCCTATGAGTCACGGGTCATGAACTGTCTGGCTCAGTCATCGGGCGCAGGGACAATGGTCTTGCCCCCAGGTGAGGATTAGGCTCAGACGCTTACGCTCCTCTCCGCACGTAGCCAGATGAGATCATGCATCACATGATGATCTCCCGACCTCCCGCTCTCCCGGAACTCCCTCCGTTCCTCCCTTCTACACGCCCCCGATAGAATCACAATAAAAGGTGCCAGGAACCAGCACGCGGGAGACTCGCTAGGAACACGGACCTCCGCGCTCCCGCTGCTGGCGATCTCCACCAGATGTTATCTCCGCGTCTCGTCTCGTTCTTGCGCTGACCATGTGGGTCGACTTCAAGCTGGTGCCGAAACCCGGGAATCCTTGAACCTCCACCCTGCTCACCGTCGCCTGGGAAAGGGCCGCGGTACCGAAGTCCGCTGGATCGGCGCATCCAGGGACCACCGTTTCGGTATCGCCCGTCCGCTGGATCGGCGCATCCAGGGACTCGAGTCCTAGGACACTCTCTCGTCCGACGGAACACCGGTGAGTATGGGAGCTTGCAAAAGCAGGGCTTATGACAAGCACGTTAACGAACTGAAAGCGTTAGCGAAATGCGGCAGGGTCTCCGTAAAGAGAGGGGACATTGAATCTTAAGGACTGGGAAAACATCGGGCGCACTCTTCGCACAGAGCCTCGCGCGCCGATGTCACTGCTACTGACGTGGAGACAATGTTATGTCGCCATCAGCCTGCAGACCTATGGCTCCCTTGCTGTAGGCCGCCCTCCTTTCGATCTTTCACCTTCAATTTCAACCCCGGAATTTTCTCTATCCGCTAAATTGGACGCCTGTCCTCCTTCTGCCGCCCTTGCTCCTCCGCCCATTTCAAATTCTCCCGCGGCTCAGCCGCCCCCTGCTCCCGCCTTCATTTTCCGAAGCCACCGCACCTCCGTCAGCGCCACGTCATGGCGCGGGTTTCAAAACTCTCGCAGAGCGTATTAGCCACGATCTGCAAAAGAAACCCGGACGGAAGATCGATGCCGATATTCTGCGCGTGTGCCCGTCCATTTCACAGATACACCGAGGGGAGGATGGCATTGTTGATTTGTCGAGTACAACCTTAAGCTATAACATCCTCACTGAGCTCCAAGCGATGCGGGGCGTAGGAATCACTAGCCCCTACGTAGAGAGGCATGCTAGAGGCAATCGCGAGGAATCACTTAATGGTTCCGGACGACTGGAAGACCACCTTCCATGCTCCTGAGCCCTGCACAATTTGTGATCTGGGAAAGCGGTTCCGCCAGCAATGCTTTAGCAGGGCAGCCGCCTCCGGCGGCGCCTACACCGCCGCGCAGCTTTACGGCTTCGATGCCTTCAGTAACCCCAACAATCAGATTGTCCTGCCTGAGGCCACCCTTACGGTCGCCTCTGAGAGCGCTTACAAGGCGTTTGTCAAGGGCCCCAATTCTGGCCCGCCCACACAGAGCTTCTCCGCCATACGGCAAAAGCCCCAAGAGCCCTATGCCGAGTTTGTGAACAGGCTCCAGGAAGCGCTCAAGAGGCAGGTAGATAGCGAAGAGGCCCAAAGCGAGCTCCTCATGCGCCGCGCTAAGGAGAACGCCTCCACGGAGTGCCGCAGAGCAATCCACGGGCCTGGGCAAAGACCCTGAACTGGCCGACATGCTTAAGGCTTGCCAGGACATCGGATCTTCCGCCCACCAAGCTAGCCTCCTCGGGCGGCACTCTCCACCGCCAGGGGACAGCCTCAGGATGATTGCTTTAACTGCGGCAGACCCGGACACTTCGAAGGGAATGTAGGCAGCCCGGTGGGGCCTATAATCCCGATGGAGGAGGGTCCTCCCAAGAGTGAGAAGGCCGCCCAAGACCCGGTGCCCACGATGCCAGAGAGGCTTCCATTGGAGAAGCGACTGCCCGTCGGGAAACTTCAGCGCCGGGGCGTCTCCCCAGCCCAGGACCAAGGAGGAGAATGTTAGAACAGACCCAGACACCAAGGCCCACGCCCAAACCGCCCCCCACTCGTGGCATCTCGCTCACGTGCACCCAGCCCATCTCCTTCAAGTTCCCCGAGGTCCTTGTCGCCCCGACCCAGTATGTCCCCCCCATCCCTACCGGGACTATTGGGCTGGTGCTACCTAAGGCCTCTGCCGCTGAGCAGGGAGTGTTCATCATTCCCGGAGTAATGGACTCCACGCACCAGGGACCCATCCACCTCCAGATCTGGACTAACATCCCGCAGGAGTTGCCCACCGGAACCAGCTTCGCACAGCTGTTTCTCCTGCCCTATGCGCTGCCCGCTGCCCACCCAATAAAGGCGACAAGCCCCGGCAGCCAACATGGCGCAGCCAGCACCACCATCGCTCAGCGGTGTGAAACACCCATCCGGAAGCTCCCGCCCGTACCTGGAGCTTGCTATAGAGGGATGCATGTTTAAGGGCCTGGTAGACACCGGGCGCTGATGCTGGACTGTCATCAGGACAGCCGAGTGGCTCTGACCAGTGGCCGACCCGAGGCTTGCCCGCACATCTGGGGGAGTGGGGGAAACAAACTGCGAGACGTGAGCATCCGGCCGCTCACGGTCCACAGCCCAGGACTGGAGCGACAGCTCAATGCACATTCCATCGTCTTGGACATCCATGTTAATCTCTGGGGAAGAGACCTCATGAGCCAGGTCAAAACGACCTTAGTCTGGGATGGATAAATCCATCACGCAGATCACTAATCCTGATTGTACCTCCGAATTGCCTTCGAACTTCCGCAAGGAAGCCGGTACCCTCCCGTTCCTCTCCTTCCATTCTTTCAACCAAAAGGGCGGGAGGGGGCCAATTGGCTGACTGGCCCCTCCCTGGATTAAAATCTGGGCCCATCCTGGTACCGCGAGCACTGCCAGGATAGGCTCCCAGGTTGCAAGGAGGCTGCCGCGACCAAATTCACTCCACAAACCAGTTTGGCGCCTCCAGTGGTCATGGTATTATAGCACCATCATCACTTCTGGGTTAAGACGCTATCGAAACCGGCCCTTAAGGAGTGGTTTCAGCGGGCGGCATTTCCCCTAAGATAATTCGACATGTACAAAATTTTAGCACCATCCAGCCCCCCGGCGTTGGCCACCAAGGTCCGCGGTAAGTACATTTCCCTTACAAGGGAAAACCCCCCCTCTGCATGTGGAGTCCTCTGCCTTCAACCGCCTGAATGCCTCGTTCCCCTGACGCACCCCATTTCCCCAGAAGAGCTCCAAAAGCCCCTTTCAGTTACTACTGATTAAGCCATGCATACCCACAAATTCCCCAGGGTCCGGCCCCACCCCTGCCCTCCCTGTCAAAGTGAATTTTTTTAAGAAAGAGGGATAGGCTGCCCCAGCAGAATTGCATTAAAGCACCCTTCAACTACACTTGCAGTCTGCAAAATAGCCTGGCACATTAAACTCCAACTCAAATAAAAAACTTCGATCTTGATCTCCCGCCACCCGGCGCTCTAGAACCGAAGCCTGGCGGGGACTGCCCCTCCCATAACCTGGGGAAGGGGGTGTGTTTCAGTCCTTATTTCTACAGGCTCCTGTAGATTCCGACTTCGCCATGACGTGACCCCAGCCCATGGAATGGCGCCAGGAGGAAACCAACTCCCCATCCCAGAGATGGAACACATCTCTCTGAAGGATCCCGCCCAGCGGCTCTCAACGGGAACGCCGGGACGCCGACCAGCCCAGACGGTCCAAAGACCAGTTGATGACCTGGGGGAACGTCAAAGCTACCGCCAGCCAAGCTCAAGAGCTGCTTTCGCCAGCAAGGACACCCCGAGACACCCGAGAACCTCTGTGCCGCTCTCTTTGCAATCATCACCGCCAACTCGGCTGGCCACCATCCTTGCCTGCTCTGCTGCCTCCTGCCGATGGCAATGCGGCCACCCCCTGACGAAGCTTTCACCAGACCAACATCTGGGAGCAGTTTGCTGCCGCTACCAACTCCTCATCTTTCTGCCTGGGCCAGTACCTAGGGAGTTGGGGGAGTTTGCTAAGCTCCTGCCTGCTCCCCGTTTGCAAAGCCCTGGAGACTTTCCTTCACGGAGTCTGGTTTAAGAATCCCTTCATGAATGCCTTCATCCATCAGGTATTCCATGAGCGCTGACTGAGGGACCCGTCGTCCAATCCACCTCCCGAGCGCTCTCCCTTATCACCAAGACTGTCAGCTAATCCACGAGTCCAACACCTGCGGCTTCATGCGTCGTATGGCCAACCAAGGAGCCGACCCAGGCCCATTCACCGGCTCGAAGCCAACTGGAACTGTAATGCGGCACATGGAGGGGACATTCCCCCCGCATTGCTGGGGAACATCCTGCTCCCCTAAGGGCTGGTTCTGGACCTGCGGGGAAAGAACCTTCAACTAAGACCCGCCCGGCTCTCTCTACCGGGACCCTCTGTTGCCTCAGCCGCCTCACCATTGTCTTCTACCTCAGGCTCCGCCCCAGGAGTCGGGCACACGCCGCCCCGCCTGCCCGCCAGCTCGCTCTGCCTTTCGATCCCTCCTGCCGGAGCGACGCGGTTTGCCCTCTCCCACAGCCGAAATGTCCTTGCCTCCCTCGCGGTTTCCCCTAGGTGGGAGTCCCTGGACTCGCCTCTTACAATGCTAAGACTATTGGCCGGGCTGGCCTGTGCCCTTCTGAAGTCCATCAATTCCTACTCTCCACCGCGTCTGGATGTCTCTAGCCTCCCGAGCAACAGGAACTTCGTCAAAGCGACCCTAGATAATCGTGCAGCTATTGGATTACTTTGTTGTTATTACATCACCAAGGTTGTGAGAATGTACATAATATGTGCTGTTTTAATCTCTCTGATAACTCCCCAATTGATTCCATATGAGAAGTGCGTGAATTGCAAAAGTTGTATCCAGTCTAAAGTATGATGTATTGCCCCATTGGTGGTCAGCCCTCTGGAGCTGGCTGCCCGGGAGGAGATGGTTGAGTGCTGTCGTGACAGCTCTGTGCACATTGGTTTGATTGTATGCCCTCGCCATTCGCTGGTCTTGTTTCTCGTTCAATGTGTATCTAATATTGCCTGTAACATGTGTAAGAAGCCCTCTGACTTTCCCCTGCCCCGCTAAACCAAGTTCTAATGTTGCACAAAGCTGTGCTCGGTCCAACCTTCGACCAAACAGCGAGGAGGACAAAGCTGCCCCCCTAAATCGCCCTCAGCATTTCGGCCCTCCCTTCTAAAATGTAAAAAGGAGGAGATGTAGTAATGCACCGGGCTGACCCAGCAGCACCGTGGTCGAAGGCTGGAACACCCTACAGCTCCTACGGTCCTTCTGGGTGGCACCGCACCCCCACTCCTCATCCCCCTATGAGTCACCGGGTCATGAGACTGTCTGGCTCAGTCACCGAGCGCCCAGGGACAATGGTCTTGCCCCCAGGTGAGGATTAGGCTCAGACGCTTACCCTCCTCTCCGCACGTAGCCAGGAGAGATCATGCCTCACCTGATGATCTCCCCGACCTCCCGCTCTCCCAGGAACTCCCTCCGTTCCTCTCCCTTCTACACTCCCTTGATAGAATCACAGCTAAAGGTGCCAGGAACCAGCACGCGGGAGACTCGCTAGGAACACGGACCTCCGCGCTCCCGCTGCTGGCGATCTCCACCAGATGTTATCTCCGCGTCTCGTCTCGTTCTTGCGCTGACCACGTGGGTCGACTTCAAGGTTACTAATTATTTGTGTGTGCCGAGAGGGGGTTACTAATTGGTGATTTTGCCACGTGATTTTTGCCTTAGTTACGCCCCTCCTCTCAGCAGTAGCACGCAGAACTTGAAGCAGTCTAGCAGGAGGTGCACCGGTGTGCGTGGCAGCCTGCGCCTGCGTGCATTCGTTTCCCGCCCAAGGACCGGCGCAGTGACTGCGTCCTTGCCACAGCCCCGCCCAGGATTGCCCCGCCCCCGGAATGCCCGGTCACGCCCCCATTCATGCCCCGCCCAGCCCCATTGGCGTTACACCACAGTTTGAATCCCACCACCATGGGAACCTGTTACTAAAATTTTTGGATCCCACCACTGTCTTCGGAGCTCTGTCAACCCCACCCACCTCACAGGGTGTTTGTTGGGGGGGGGGAAGGAAAAAGAGATTGTAAGCCCCTTTGAGTTTCCTTACAGGAGAGAAAGGGGGGATATAAATCCAAACTCCTCCTCCTCCTCCTCCCCCCCTCTTCTTCTTCTTGTTCTTCTTCTTCTTCTTGTTTTTGTTGTTCTTCTTCTTCTTCTTCAGCATGAAAGTGAATGCTGCAAATCTTTAGCATGACAAGACAGTTTTTTTTATCTCTGAGCAAATGCATCACCGTGTCCAGCAGCATCTGATCCAAAGCCACCTTTACTGTAATAATTTCAGCCCGATTCTCTTCAGTGCCTTTCTTTAAATACTGTGTTGGAAGTCCTCAGAGCAGCTCTTCCCGCATATCTGATAAATGAAACATAGTGTATGTATATATTTAAATGGAGAATGCTGCTTTCCACTCGTACAGTGTCAGGAGCCCACCTCTGTGGTCTCTGAATAAACTGCTGATCTGTGTGTGGTGTGCCTTCTAATGATAAAGAATGACTCATGCAGAGACACAAAGGGCATCCTCTTCAGAAAGAAGGTGATGCAGCTGCATCTCTGGTCAAGCGTGCTTGGATGATCCGCCTACGACAAGGCTGAGTTACTTGCCACCGGCAGAGAATCATTGGGAGGAGGCAAGGGTGAACGGTGACTCATGCAGAGGTGCAGCGGTCTTCTTGATTGGTGGCAAATCTGAGCCCTGGGAGCCATCAGACAATTCCAGAGCCCCCTTCTTGGAGACTGCATACCTCTGTGGCTGGTAGTTCAAGGTGAGGTGAGGCTTTGTTAAGCTGATGAGTTAGCAGGTCTCCCTCCCACACACCAAAAAAAGAATTATGCTGCCAAAATGACAGGTATGCGGCTTGGGGGTACTTGGAGGAATCTTGCAGCATAAAGGGTGAACATTTGAGTACCTGCTTCTCTGCAGAGCTGAATTGGAGCAACAGCAGAAAAGAGAGGCTGACCACTGTAGGTTAGAGGGACCTCATATCGAGCTAATATCTCCTCTGCTATGTTCATAAGTGTCATCCAGTGCAGCCAACTTAGGGCCATCCCAGCAAGGGGCTTTCAAGGCAAGTGAGAAGCAGAGGTGGTTTGCCTTTGCTTTCCTCTACACAGCCTTTCTTGGTGGTCTTCCAATCCAAGTACCCACCCTGCTTAGCTTCCAACGTATGGTGACCTCATTAGGTGTCTATTGTGGGGAGAAGAAGGGAAAGGAGGTTGTAAGCCCCTTTGAGACTCCTTACAGGAGACTCCTTATAGGTATTAATCCAAATTCCTCCTCCTCCTCCTCCTCCTCCTCCTCTTCTTCTTCTTCCTCTTCCTCTTCTTCCTCTTCCTCTACTTCCTCTTCCTCCTCTTCCTCTCCTTCTGCTTCTCCTTCTCCTCCTTCTTCTTCTCCTCCTCCTCTTCTTCTTCTTCTTCTTCTTCTTCTTCATATTCTTCTTCTTCCTCCTCCTCCTCCTCCTCTTCCCAGCAGTGTCCTCAGAGCTGCCGGCCCAGTGCACTCTCCACAGAGGGGTGGGCCTTCCCTTCCCTGGAGAGCGGGACCTGGGGGAAGGAGGAGCCCCCGCAAGACTACATGGGCGCCACCTGGAGACATTTGCCCCCATGTGTCCCTCTGGGTGGTACGTCCTTGCCCCCTGGCATCTCTTCTCCATTCTCACCCAGGAATCAGGTGATGTCAACAGGATCCCCCAGAATTTCACCAAGCACTATGTATATTGCCGGAATCAGCAGGACCAGCTGAGTACCACTATGCACTTTTTGGGCTGAAAGGGCACCCAGGATCCGAGCTGCAGAGCACACGTCCTGAGGCATCCTTCAGCAAATGGCGGCAGGGAGAATTCCTTCAGCTGCACAGAAAATGTCGGGCACAAGCTGAGGGTGAAACTGACCAGAGGCCCCTTCTGCACATGCAAAATAATGCATTTTCAAACCACTTTCACAACTGTTTGCAAGTGGATCTTGCCATTCCGCACAGCTTCAAAGAGCACTGAAAGCAGTTTGAAAGTGCATTATTCTGCATGTGCAGAATGAGCCAGAGAGTAAAACGGGCAGGCAGGAAAAATAAGCTGCATTTTGAAGTGTTCTCCAAAAAAGATGTCTTGAGCAAGAAGAAGAAGAGGAGGAGGAGGAGGAGGAAGAGGAGGAGGAGGAGGAGGAGGAGTTTGGATTTATATCCCACCTTTCTCTCCTGTGAGGAGACTCAAGGTGGCTGACAAGCTCCTTTCCCTTCCTCTTCCCACAACAGACACCTTGTAAGGCAGGTGGGGCTGAGAGAGTCCTGAGAGAACAGTGACTAGCCTAAGGTCACCCAGCAGGAATGTAGGAGTGCAGAAACACATCTGGTTCACCAGATAAGCCTTCCGCCACTCAGGTGGAGGAATGGGGAATCAAACCCAGTTCTCCAGATTAGAATCCACCTGCTTTTAACCACTACACCACGCTGACTCTGAAGACATCTTGAGGCATCCTGAGGACATCTTGGGAAGAAAGCTATGCGGAGTGCCTTCCCGGGACACCTTTTTTCGCATTCCCAAGACATCTTATTTAGGCTGTGGTGATTGGTAATCACTTAGATGTCCTCTTAACATCAAGGCAGCAAATCTATGCAATCCTGGATGGCAGGAACAGAGAGGAACATAACAAAGGTCTATTTTGTTTCCACCAGTGGTGGTTAGAGCCCAACCCTCTGCTTCCAAGTCTCTTACATCATGCTGACCTCTGTGCATTAGAACAAAGTTTATGTCACATTTCCCGTAAAGCTTGGGGGGAACACATCCAGCGCACCACTCAAAATGAGGCAATCGTCAACCGAATCTTGGCCAGATACCACTTTTATGACTGTGCATATCTTTCAACGGTACACACAGAATCTTCAAACTGTGTTTGCTTATTTTATATATGCTTGCAATGTTATGTCAGAGCAGGTTCCTATGGATTGCAGCCAGCTATCAATGATGAGGAAGCTCACATTTCGACCTGCAGCTTTGATTTCATGTTCTATATAGCACCGTTGGCTAAGACACGTTGACCTTAATTTACTACGTGCCGTAAAACCACAAGTGCTGCAACTTTACTCAGAAGCAAACAGTGGCTGGCTGTTCTTTTTGTGAGCGAGACAGTGTGATGTAGACAGCTTGGCCTGTAATGTGTTTGCTCTTAAAAAACAACAACCCTATTTTTGTTCAGAGAGGCTTTGCAGGTCTTTGCAGTGTTACAAAAAATCAGAAACACCTGTGCACAGGAGCGGTGCCAGGCAGTGGTGGGATTCAAATAATTTAACAACCGGTTCCGGTAGTGGGATTCAAATAATTTAACAACTGGTTGTTTACAAGCACCATTTTAACAACCGGTTCTGCCAAAGTGATGCGAACCTGCTGAGTCCCACCACTGGTACCAGGTTACAAGCCTTTGTCATACTTATAAGGTATGACCTAATAGGAAAAGTAGGATATAAGTATTTTAATTAATAAATTCCCTCCATAATGAAGGCCAGTTCTCACTTTTTGATGGGCAAGATGTTGTCAAGGGAACCGTAATTCAAGAAGGTTATTGACAAGCTGGAACAGGTCCAGAGGAGGGCAACCAAAATGGTCAAAGGTCTGGAATCCATGCCCTACGAAGAGAGATTTAGGGAGCTGGGGATGTTTAGTTTGCTGAAGAGAAGGCTAAGAGGTGAGATGATAGCCATGTTTAGATACTTGAAGGGATGTCATGTCGTGAGGGAGCAAGCTTGTTTTCTGCTGCTCCAGAGACTAAGACCAGGAGTAATGGGTTCAAGGTGAAGGAAAAGAGGTTCCACCTAAACATCAGGAAAAACTTCCTGACAGTAAAGGCTGTTCGACAGTGGAATTCACTACCTTGGAGTGTGGTAGAGTCTCCTTCCTTTGAGGTTTTTAAAGAGAGGCTGGATGGCCACCGGACAGGAGTGCTTTGATTGTGTGTTCCTGCATTGCAGAGGGTTGGACTTGATGGCCCTTGGGGTCTCTTCCTACTCTATGATTCTATGAACCCTAGCTTGTCATCTTTGCATCTTAGAAGAGAGCAGGTCGTGAAGGTCAGTGTTTGGCATCATCAGGCTGTGACCCGAGGACTCCAAGATGACTAAACCTGTGGGGGCAAATGCCCATTACTGAAAAGGGAGGAGTACCTGGCGGCAGCCAAGAAACAAAAACACAAAGGAGTCATCAACAGAGCACTTTTCCAAGAAGATCTCTCTCTCGATCACTGGCAGAAGGTCTTTTGGGAGAATGGCATCAGACTCTGTTGTGTTTTTGAACTTTGCCCACACTGACATCCTTGTTGGAGATGGAGAGGTTTGGGGGAAGAAAAGCAGCAGCCCCCATTGGAGCTGTGATGGAAGAGGGGAAAAACCTGGAATGGGGAAAGTCATGAGGAGGAGGGAAGAAGGAGAAGAAGAAGGAGAAGAAGAAGAAAAAGAAGAAGAAGGAGGAGAAGGAGAAGGAGAAGGAGAAGGAGAAAAAGACGACGACGAAGAAGAAGAAGACAAAGAAGACGACGAAGAGGAGGAGGAGGAGGAGGAGGAGGAGGAGGAGGAGGAGTTCGGATTTATACCCCGCTTTTCTCAACTGCAAGGAGTCTCAAAGCTGCATACAAATTCCTTTCCCTTCCTCTCTCCACAACCGATGCCTTGTGAAGTGCAGGAGCTGAAGGGCAACGGGTATATTTAGTATATATAATCCTGTAAAGCAGAATAACGAGCAGAAATGTGGATTGTGCGGCACATTAAATTAGAATAGTTGGCTGTCAAAAGACCGGCCGTTTTACCTCAGAAGTTCATAAAACATAAGGAGAACTTTACTTAACTGAGAGAGAAAACATATACAGTATAAAAACGTAAAGTTTCCCCTTCAGTCGTGTTCGACCCTGGGGTACCACTGCAAACTGTGATTTCATAGGCAAGCCGTTTTTGTGGGGTAGTTTGCCATTGCTTTCCCTGGCTATTCTTTACCCCCTAGCTATGTGCTAGGTACTCATTTACCAACCAAGGAATGGATGGATGGCTGAGTTGACCATGAGCCAGCTGCCAGGATATCTGACCTTCGGGGAGCTCGAACTCCTGACCATGTGAGTGGCAGTGCAAGCACTTAACCACTACGCCACGCGGCTCCTCTATATATACAGTATATACATTAACAAAGTATCATAAATATAGTTACATGCACGGCTCATAGTTTGTTACAGTTTGGTTGCGATACAACATCTTTTAGTCAGAGCACTTTTACATAGTATTTGGTTTACAAAGCATAGTTAGTCAGGCAGGCAGAGAGAGCGAGTAAGTGTGCGTGAGGGAACAGAACACTACCAACGGTTTTTTAACTGTCACCTTTAGAATGTTCGTGCAGCTTCCCAGAATTCCATGCTGCTTCTGCTGCCACTGCATGCAAACAAGGCTGAATATTCCAACAGGAGCAGGGAAACAAACCCAGATTAGAATCAGAGGCTGATTCCGCATGGGCCAAAAACAGCAGTGTGAAAACGGTGTGAAAACAGCATAAACTCTTTTACACCGTTTTCAACCCTTTTACACCGTTTTCACACCGTTTTCACACTGCTGTTTTTGGCCCATGCGAAATCAGCCAGACCCAGTTCTCCAGAGTAGAGTCCACTGCTCCTAAACACTATACTACACTGGCTCTTAAGTGAGTAACGCTCCCTCCAAGTGCGGCCCTATTTTTCATCTGGGAAATATTGGAGGGGACGTCAAGAGTTACAAACTGCAGGTGCTTTGTGTACAAATGAAAACATGAGTCATGAGTACAAACACAGGCTTCCGCATCTTGGAAATGTGATCTTTGAAACCGATCCTGAGCATTTGCTCTGACCTCATGCAATGTCTTTTTACAACCCGCTACAAAATCACTCCGCAAAGAGAAACACAAAAAAACTACCGGCGTATTCCCCAGAGGTTTCAGAGATAGGGCAGCTGTAAACTACGGTTTCCTTAGCAACACGCGATTCAATTTACTACAGGACAACCACATGACAGCATTAAGCGAGGGAGCTGGGTGAGGGGACATCATAGGCTGACATTTATTTATAGTCGTTTTAATGAGTGCTACTGGAAGAGGTTATTTTAGGATACAGCCTGAATTTCCTGAATGCGGTTATGTAAAGCTGAATGGGAAGAGAAGAGGGAGAGAAAACACCTAGTGGGTCAAAAAAAGTAACTGAAAATATACAACATTAATACTGCATCTTATTTTGAAAAGTATTGGTAACAGCAGGCTCTGGAAATGAAATGCTGTGTTATGGGAAGAAAGCTGAAAACGACCAAATAGGGCTGTTTGTCCGGGAATGGCACAATATTTGTACAACGGTGCTTTGAAAAACAGAAACATACTGGCAGCGTTGTCTTCTTGTGTCTTTTGGAAAACCGTTTTCTTGCGCACACGGAGGCGACAGCTTTTCTGGTCATTTCGCCTTATTTTACCTCTCCTCTCTCCTCCCTCCCTTAAGCATCTTACCAGAAATGGTTCTATTTGCGAAGTAAATCCAGCGTCTAAAAATTACTCGAGATCCTAGCATTATGTAACTAAGCAGATAGGCTCTGAGCAATTTTTATATGTCAGTTCATATTACAGCTTCTCGCAATCCCTTATCATCTCATTCGCCGTGCGGTAGACATGGACTTCAGGACTGCAAACAAGCGTGTTAACGTTTCCCTCTTTGTGAAACGGATTTAATTGTAAGGAAACAACAGTTTTATTGTCTGCCGTGTCCTTGTGAATCAAATTGTCAACAGGAGACCTCCCGGCATTGTTGCAACTGCAGTACATGAATCACAAGGTTCATGTGAAAAATTCCCCACAGCCAAATTCACCTCCCACTTCATTAATAACAATTGCACTGATTTGCAACATGACTTAGCTCACCCTTCCTCCTCCGCCATTTGACGCTGGTGAACGTTCTGTGACACTTCAGCGGTTCAAATACAGAGCAAAGGACACTGCTGAAAACAATATAAACAGGAATGCAAGTCCTAGGTGCAGTTTAAGAAAAAGTCATGAAATAACAGTGAATAAAAAGCAATGAGTCCAAAATGGATTCTCGTACACAAACTAAACAACTCTAGAGAATCCACCATACATAACTGATGTCTGATAATGTCTGATAACATGTAACATCGAGTCTGATAACATTGAATGCCGCAGTCTGCAATCCACAAAACGTATCTGGCTAAAATGTATTCCAGTATTGTAAATCCAAATTCTTTGGCTCCAAACTGCCCTAGGCGCGAGAATTGTCTCGGTCTCAGTTATGACCCATCTCCCAATATCCTGGAGAACTTTAAAAAAAATAATATTTTAAATTAATTTTCTCAAATATAATTCACAAACAAAAAAGGAAATATAGAAAAAGGGAGGGGGAGAAATGCAGTTTTCCACGAGCTACCTATATTCTAATACATTGGATCTTAAAATTATAATACTAATATTACTTAGAGCAGACCTGGGCATTGTACGGCCCGCGGGCCACATCCGGCCCGCCGGATGACCCTGACTGGCCCGTATGAGTCACAAATAGTAAAAAATGTTAACATTTTGTCTACCATTGTTTTGAGAAATTTGTGTGAATAAATTACATTTTTTTGGAAGGCAACCTCACTTTTTCATTGCATAACTTTAACATATACTAGTCTTGCCCGCTTGTCAAAACAATGCTATTTACTGCTTTTTTATATAAAGAAATACAATAAATATTACGCAGAACTGAGTTCAGCCTTTTGGCCCGGCCCTCCACAATATTTTCTGTGTCTTATGCTGCCCCATGGAAAAAATAATTGCCCACCCCTGACTTAGAGAGAACATTCTATAGTTTTAAAATTCATTACCTTCTAACCTTTAGTTCCAAAACAGCAACAAGCATCAAATGATCCGATACTTATATCTTAATCATTAACAAACTAATAATCTTACTATTATTAATGTTCTTACATAATCGATTCAGCCTCGAATGAAAAAATACAGTCCTCATTTCTCATCAAACTCTTGTTTTGACTGTCTGCTTACAAAATTTGTTATTGAATATCCTGGGGAACTTAGCTAGAACTATGATCCAATGTTGAAATGTCCTATAGAATCACAGGAGCGTGTTCTGTGGTAGAAGCACATTTTCGACTTGTCCCTCTTCAGCATGACATAAATTAATTCACGCTGCAATCACTTTCAGCGGGTTTAAAAGGGAAAAGTTCCAGCATATCACCCGGAAGCAGTTAAGTTTCAAATCATGTTTCTTGTTTCGTTTGTGTATGAGAATCTGTATTGGACTTGTTCCTTTTGATTCACTGTTATTTCACGACTGTTTGTTAAATTGCACTTAGGACTTGCATTCCTTCTTCAAATATGGCCTTCAGCAACCGGGGTACAGTGTCGTGAAAGCAGTGGCCTTCTGCTGCTGCTGCTGCTGCTCCTGAGCACCTGGTCTTAAGTTTGAAAGTGCATTATTTTGCAGGTGTGAAAGGGAACCAAACAGGGGGGTTGTGTTCCAGCCAAAATGCTACTCAGTTATCTTATGATCCGATCCAATAAAATGCAGCCAAGGCCATTCCAACACAAGGACTCTTGGGACTCTTTAGTTTGGAGAGGAGACGTCTGATGGGGGATATGATTGAAGTCTATAAAATTATGCATGGGGTAGAAAATGTTGACAGAGAGAAATTTTTCTCTCTTTCTCACAATACTAGAACCAGGGGGCATTCATTGAAAATGCTGGGGGGAAGAATTAGGACTAATAAAAGGAAACACTTCTTCACACAACGTGTGATTGGTGTTTGGAATATGCTGCCACAGGAGGTGGTGATGGTCACTAACCTGGATCGCTTTAAAAGGGGCTTGGACAGATTTATGGAGAAATCGATCTATGGCTACCAATCTTGATCTGCCTTGATCTCAGATTGCAAATGCCTTAGCAGACCACGTGCTCAGGAGCAGCAGCAGCAGAAGGCCGTTGCTTTCACATCCTGCATGTGAGCTCCCAAAGGCACCTGGTGGGCCACTGCGAGTAGCAGAGTGCTGGACTAGATGGACTCTGGTCTGATCCAGCAGGCTAGTTCTTATGTTCTTATGTTCTTAAGGACAACAGTGGTAGAAACAAACCTCACAGGTCTTAGCATAAAATATGACATCATATATAAGTTTAAATAATATATAAGTTTAAATGCTGAGGAAAACAATACGATTAGATCTTTCAAAGCTGTAGTTTACAATGTGTTTGCACTTTCTGGTTGGCTGCTTCGTGTTTGAGTTGCTTGTTTAGCGCATAGCTTCCGAGCTGCAAAAAGGGCAAAAAGGGATACCCTATCAGAAGTGGATGGGTTAGAATCTGATAGCAAAAAGGAGAACTTCTCTAGAATTGGCAGGGAGGTTAAACTCAATAATACTCAGCTATATTCAGAGGCATGAGCTGTTGGGGGAAGCTCTTCGACTCAGGCCTGCTGCTAGATAAACAGGAAGCAATTGCGGCCAGTAGAGCCTTTTATCAACCTTGACTGGTTAGCTAGCTATAGCCTTTCTAAGGCAGAAAAGATCTGGCCACTGTGGTGCACGCCTTGGTTTATGTCTAGATTAGTTTACTGCAATGCATTGTGCATGGGGCTGCCCTTGAAGACTGTTTGGAAACTTGGTACAGGGTTGTGGCTGCTAGGCCCCTCCTGGTCACTGGCGGGGCTGGGGGTGTGGTGGGGCCCATAGCACTTCAGTATACCAGACCCAGATTGGAAAACTCCTAGAGATATGGGGATGGAGCCTGGGGAGGACACGGCCCTCAGTGGGGTACAGGGCCATAACATCCACCCTCCGAACCATCAATTTTCTCCAGGGAAACTCATCTCTGTAGTCTGGAGATAAGATGAGGGTGATAAGATGAGAGCTCTTTAGTTTGAAGAGGAGACGTCTGAGGGGGGATATGATTGAAGTCTATAAAATTATGCATGGGGTAGAAAACTGCCTTTTCTAGATGTCTTGGTCTTTCACAGACCCAATTGTGGTGCCGCCCACCCCTGCCCCAGAATGCTCCCGGAACGCCCCCTCCGCGGCCTGGCCACACCTCCGCCGCAGCTCTGCCTGGGGCGTCGTGCCTCCCCACCTCATTGGCGCTATGCCACTGCCTCCCCTCCTCTAAATGACAGTCCTTCAAACAGATCAAGAGAGCAGTCGTGTCCCCTCTCAACCTCCTCTGCTCCGGACTGAACATTTCCAGGTCTCACAGATTTTCTTCACAAGCCCTGGTCTCCCTGAAGAAGGGGCAGTGGTGGGATCCAAAAATTTTAGTAACAGGTTCCCATGGTGGTGGGATTCAAACTGTGGTGTAGCGCCAATGGGGCTGGGCGGGGCACAATGGGGGCGTGGTCGGGCATTCCTGGGGCGGGGCATTCCTGAGCAGGGCTGTGGCAAGGACGCAGCCGCTGTGCCGGTCCTTGGGTGGGAAACGAATGCACGCAGGCGCAGGCTGCCACACACGCCGGTGCACCTCCTGCTAGACTGCTTCAAATTCTGAGCGCTACCGCTGAGAGGAGGGGCGTAACTAAGGCAAAAATCACGTGGCAAAATCACCAATTAGTAACCCCCTCTCGGCACACACAAATAATTAGTAACCTACTCTCGGGAACCTGTGAGAACCTGCTGGATCCCACCTCTGAGAAGGGGGCTTTGACTCTTGAAAGCTTATAGCCAAAAAAACCTTGTCCGTCTCTACGGTGTGACTGGATTCGAATCTAACAGCAACCTCCTGGGAAACAAGATGTGTTGTGTTGGGTTTTTGACAACCGTTGTATCTCTGCTCTTTGACCAAGCGGCACTTCCAGTCTAATTCCTTGGCAAATATTTCCCTGAAGACGATGATTGACTCTGACACTTAGATGCAAACTTGATTGCTGTCCACATGTGTGCATCGAGATGAAGTTAACTTAAAATCGGGTCACTTGTCTTGTGGGTTATTAAGAATGGCTGCCCAGGAACCAGGCAGGCAGGGAAATATTTATAAATGGGAATAAAGCTGATTTTTTTTTCCTCCTTAAAAGCCACCAATGTGTCCAAAATAAGTAAGTTAAGATGCATAAGCAGGTCAATTAATAGCAAACGTTATGGACTAGAAACATGGGTCTGTCGAAGCTCGCTTTTCAATCTTCCACAGTTGTAAAAGTTGAGATCTTTCTGCAGATAGGGTTGAATGAAGTCATTTATTTATTTGCTTCATTGATACCTGGTCTTTTGCGCCAGTGAGAACCCGGAGTGGCTTGCCTCCTTCCTTCCATTTTATCCTCACAACAAACCTGTAAAATAGATTATTCTGAGCAAGGACGTAGGTAAGGGGGGGGGGTTTCTCGGGTTCGACCCCCCCATTGCATATCCGAAGCTCTGCCCCGTTTGTGGATTTTTTGTATTTTAAAGTGTGTTTTCGGTTTTTGGCCTGCAGGGGGCGCAATTTATAGGCTAGCCACACCACAATTACAGGGTATCGTCAGGTGACACTCCTGATGATACGGGACAAGTTTGGTGAAGGTTGGTTCAGGGGATCCAAAGTTATGGACTCCCAAAGGGGGTGCCCCATCCCCCATTGTTTCCAATGGGAGCTAATAGAAAATGGGGGCTACACCTTGGAAGGTCCATAACTTTGGACCCCCTGAATCAAACTTCACCAAACCTGGGTGGTATCAACAGGAGAGTCTCCTAAAGATACCCTGAAAGTTTGGTGCTGGTAGCTTAACAACTGTACCTCTGACAGCAGGCACCCCCTCAAATTTCCCCAGATTCTCTTTTTAAATCCACCTCCTTCGGCATGGATTTAAAGGGAGAATCTGAGGTCCCCAGGTTAAACACTGAAAGTCATGCTGTTTCAGAGTGGGGGAGAATCCACCCCAAAACAGCATCACTTTCAATGTTGTTTTAACTGGGGACCCCAGATTCTCCCTTTAAGGTGGATTTGAAAGGAGACTCTGGGCTCCCTAGTTGAAACACCATTGAAAGTGATACTGTTTGGGGGTGGATTCCAGCATCACAGCAGCCGCCCATGGAGGGGGGGGCACAAACCTCAGATTTT
>NC_059426.1:171808031-171916641 GCF_021028975.2 Sphaerodactylus townsendi
CCCCACCTCATACCAAAGTCTCTACAATAAAACAAAATAGAATGCTATTTTTGATCAATGTTTATTTATTGATATGTTTATACCCCACCTCATACCAAAGTCTCTACAATAAAACAAAATAGCATGCTATTGTTAATCAATGTTTATTTATTTATTGATATGTTTATACCCCACCTCATACCAAAGTCTCTACCATAAAACAAAATAGCATGCTATTTTTAATCAATGATTATTTATGTATTGATATGTTTATACCCCACCTCATACCAAAGTCTCTACAATAAAACAAAACAATAAAAACCTCATAAATAAACTAACCATTAAAACAAAACAATAAAAACAGCATAAAAGTTAAACACCCCCTCCCACTCCCCTATCCCCCCCAGACCAGCATTTATAGAGGGACTTCCTGGGAGGCTAGCCAAATGCCTGGGTGAAGAGTCTTCGGCCTCTTCCGCACATGCAGAATAATGCATTTTCAATCCACTTTCAATGCACGTTGCAGCTGGATTTTTACAGCGCAGAATAGCAAAATCCACTTTTCAACAGTTGTGAAAGGGGTTTGAAAGTGCATTATTCTGCATGTGCGGAAGGGGCCTTTGCCTTGCGCCTAAGCCTGTGGTGGCGAACCTTTGGCACTCCAGATGCCAATTGGCCATGCTGGAAGGGGCTGATGGGAATTGTGGTCCATAACATCTGGAGTGCCAAAAGTTCGCCACCACCGGCCTAAGCCCATAAAGGATAGGCGCCTGCTGCACCTGTGAGGAGATACCATTCCAGAGCCTGAGGGCAATTGCAGAGACAACCCTCCTATGTGCCCCTGCTCCCCCGCCCTGACTGAGGTAACGCCAGGAGTGCCTCCCCTGTGACCTCAATGCTTGGGCAGCCATGTTAAAACATTCTAGCTTAAACAGAATGAAACCCTACCCCATTCTAAGCTTCAGTCCATCTTCAACATATGAAGCTGTGGAAATGACTGCTCATTAAACAGACCAAGACTCATTCCGCACATGCAGAATAATGCACTTTCAAACTGCTTTCAGTACTCCTTGAAGCTGTGCGGAATAGCAAAATCCACTTGCAAACAGTTGTGAAAGTGGTTTGAAAACACATTATTTTGCATGTGCGGAAGGGGCCCAAGAGAGGGATCTTGGTGTGGTAGTGGACAGCTCAATTAAAATGTCAACCCAGTGTGCGGCTGCTGTGAAAAAGGCAAGTTCTGCATTGGCCACAATTAGTCAAGGAACTGAGACTAAAACTGATGCTATCATAATGCTCTTACAAAAATCTATGGCCCCTTCCGCACACGCAAAATAATGCGTTTTCAAACCACTTTCACAACTGTTTGCAAGTGGATTTTGCCATTCCGCACAGCTTCAAAGAACACTGCAAGCAGTTTGAAAGTGTATTATTCTGCATGTGCGGAATGAGCCTATGTCTAAGAAGAGGAGTTTTGGATTTATTCCCTGTTTTTCTCAACCGTAAGGAGTCTCAAGGTGCCTTACGAACTCCTTCCCTTCCTCTCCCCACAACAACCTTGCGAGGTAGATGGGCCTCAGAGAGTTCAGAGAGAACTGTGGCTAGCCCAAGGTCACCCAACAGGGAAACAAATCCAGTTCACCAGATAAGAGTCCACTGCTCATGTGGAAGAGAGGGGAATCTGGTTCTCCAGATTAGAGTCCACCTGCTCTTAACCACTACACCCCGCCCAGAATACTGTATATAGTTCTGGTCACCACACCTAAAAAATGACATTATAGAGCAGTGATGGCGAACCTTTTTGAGACCGAGTGCCCAAATTACAACCCAAACCCCACTTATTTATTGCAAAGTGCCAACCCAGCAATTTAACCTGAATGCTGAGGTTTTAGTTTAGAAAAAACCAGTTGCCTCCCTCTTCCTCTGCCCCACCCGCTCGAGCAGGGGCCAGACTGCTGTAGCCTCCAGCAAGTCCCGTGCGCACCGCTCTGTGCCTCTCTAGCATCTCTGCCTCCTCTGCGCCCCGCCCCCGCTTCGGGCAGCAGCCACCTGGAGCACAGGCTCCAAGCCTGCCAGCTGAGTCCTCCCTGCTCAACGCAGTGCATGCACGTTGTGCTCAGTGGCCCAGGCCAGCCTAGATGTGTGTGTGGGGTGTGTGTGTGATTTTCCGCCCCCCCCCCCCCCCATGATGAACTCTGTGTGCGCGTGCCCACAGAGAGGGCTCCGAGTGCCACCTCTGGCACCCGTGCCATAGGTTCGCCATCACTGTTATAGAGCTTGACGAAGTGCAGAAGAGAGGAACCAAAATGATCAGGAGGCTTCAGCAGCTGTCCCAGGAGGAGTAGGAATTTTACCAAATCACCTTTAAAAAACGAAAAAGGTATGAGGTTTTTTCCCCCATCAGAAGCGGATGTCATCTCTTTTGGGTTTTTAATTTACCGATAACAAAACCAAGGCTATGTGGTAGATCACGATTTGACCTTTTTCAGCAGGAGGTGGGTGTGGACAAGAGCTTCAACTGAATACTGGGCTCCAGTCTGTGCTCTCCGCTGCTGCTTCCCAGGTCCAGGTAGCTTTGGGAAACAGGTGAGGGGGGGCCAGTCTCTTTTTGGGTAATATTCATGTTCAGATTTCGGAAACCCAAAAGCGTTCAGTAAAAAGTCAAATAAAGCCGCCGGTTATCAGCTTTACCAAAAATTTCGGGACCTTTAAAACCCAAAACTTACGGAATACAAAAAGACTGCGCGCACGCCTAACAAGGAGCAGTTAAAACCCTTATCGCCATTTAGCTTAGAAAAAAAAAGGGGGGGGAAGAGGAGACATGAGATAGGTCTATACAATTATGCATGTTGTGGAAAAAGCGGACATGGAAAAGCTTTTCTCCCTCCCTCACTCTAGACCGCAGGCTCACCTGCTGAAGTCAAAGGGTGAGAAATTCAAAACTTGACAAAAGGAAGCATTTCCACAAAGTTAAATTGTAGAGCTCCCTTCCCCAGGATGTGGTGACAACTGGGAGGGCTTGAAGAAGAAGAAGAAGAAGAAGAAGAAGAAGAAGAAGAAGAAGAAGAAGAAGAAGAAGAAGAAGAAGAAGAAGAAGAAGAAGAAGAAGAAGAAGAAGAAGAAGAAGAAGAAGAAGAAGAAGGAAGAGGAGGAGGAGGAGGAGGAGGAGAAGGAGAAGGAGAAGGAGAAGGAGAAGGAGGAGGAGGAGGAGGAGGAGAAGGAGGAGGAGGAGGAGGAGGAGGAGAAGGAGAAGGAGGAGAAGGAGAAGGAGAAGGAGAAGGAGAAGGAGGAGAAGGAGAAGGAGAAGGAAGAAGAAGAAGGAAGAAGAAGCAGAAGCAGAAGAAGAGTTTAGATTCATATCCCACCTTTCTCTCCTGTAAGGAGACCCAAGGTGGCTCATAAGCGTCTTTCCCTTCCTCTCCCCACAACAGACACCCTGTGAGGTAGGTGGGGCTGAGAGAGCTCCGAAGAACTGTGAGTAGACCAAGGTCACCCAGCAGGAATGTAGGAGCGCGGAAACACATCTGGTTCACCAGATAAGCCTCTGTCACTCAGGTGGAGGAGTGAGGACTCAAACCCGGTTCTCCAGATTAGAATTCACCAGATTAGAATTCAGTACACCACCCTGGCTGGGGAGTGGACATGCTCGTGGAGGCAGGGCTACCCAGGTCAACTAGTCAAAATGCATACCTATCCTCTCCAGTATCAGACTGCTACATTAGCTGCTGCAGAACATGATAACGCTGCTGCGGTTTGCTTGCTTGTGGGTTTCCCGGAAGCACATGATTGGCCACTGCGTGAACAGACGGTTGGACTTGATCGGTCTCGGTCTGGTCCAGATGTTTTATTCTCCCAGCTCTGAAGGTAGCATTTCAGGTCTTCTAAACCTAAGCCTTTCAAAAAGCAATACAATGCAAATAACAATCAATTAAGGAGAAGAAGGATGGTAATAAGGCACAGGGGCCATATTGGAAATATCCCCGAGATCTTGTATCCTCCTATCACAAATACTGTATATAAATCAAGCTGCCTCGTAACCTGTGTAGGGACATTCAATAATACTACTGCATTTCTGGACCAAAATGATGTGGGCACAGCTGTCCCAAGTGCTGAATACCTCCAAGTTCCCTTCCTCTCCCCACAACAGACACCTTGGGAGGTAGGTGGGGCTGAGAGAGTTCCAAAGAACTGTGACTGGCCCAAGGTCACCCAGCAGGAATGTAGGAGCGCAGAAACACATCTGGTTCACCAGATAAGCCTCTGCCACTCAGGTGGAGGAGTGGGGAATCAAACCCAGTTCTCCAGAGTAGAATCCACCTGCTCTTAGCCACCACACCAGTAAAACCATCCTAAAATCTCCTTCATAAACTATCCTCGCTCCTTCCCCTAACCCACCCTCCTAAAAATACATAACAATCCCGTAGAGCCAACCCCAACAAATTTCAGAATTTGGGCTGAGGCTGGTACACGCGAGGGAATCTGCACCTGGCAGACTTCCAGTCTGATGGTGTTCCAGAACACCAGGGCCACCACAGAGAAGGCCCTCTGGGGAGCCCTCACCCCATGACTCTCAGAAGGTGATGGAGCCACCAGAACCACCCCCCCCCCCACTCCGCTCACCTCAACACCTGGGCAGGTCTATATGGGAGGAGGTGTTCCTTCAGATATACAGGGCCCAGGACTTTGTACATAGTACTGAATATTTCATGGACTAACAACGGAATAAAGTCTAAGAACTACTGATCCGAGACAATAAATCAGCCCTGAGAAACCCGCCACATAAGAACATAAGAACTAGCCTGCTGGATCAGACCAGAGTCCATCTAGTCCAGCACTCTGCTACTCGCAGTGGCCCACCAGGTGCCTTTGGGAGCTCACATGCAGGATGTGAAAGCAATGGCCTTCTGCTGCTGCTGCTCCTGAGCACCTGGTCTGCTAAGGCATTTGTGCAAAATTCTGAGATCAAGGAGATCAAGATTGGTAGCCATAGATCGACTTCTCCTCCATAAATCTGCTCCAAGCCCTTTTTAAAGCTATCCAGGTTAGTGGCCATCACCACCTCCTGTGGCAGCATATTTCTTCCCAAACACCAATCACACGCTATGCGTGAAGAAACGTTTCCTTTATGTAGTCCTAATTCCCTTCCCAGCACATTTTCAATGAATGCCCCCTGGTTCTAGTATTGTGAGAAAGAGAGAAAAAATTCTCTCTGTCAACATTTTCTACCCCATGCATAATTTTATAGACTTCAATCATATCCCCCCTCAGACGTCTCGTCTCCAAACTAAAGAGTCCCAAACGCTGCAGCCTCTCCTCGTAAGGAAGGTGCTCCAATCCTTCAATCATTCTCGTTGCCCTTCTCTGCACTTTTTCTATCTCTTCAATATCCTTTTTGAGATGCGGCGACCAGATGTGGCCACATTTATTCAAGGCACTTGGCTCCACCCACTGTCATCACTAACACAAGAATGCACAACTGCAGCAGGTATTAAGAGATAACTATATGCCTGTTAAGTTATACGCAACAGGCATTTATTGCTTTGCCCTCCTTAGTGACTGTTCACCATGGCGAGCATCCTCTGTAAAAAGCCTGGCACTAGAATGACTACCTCTAGTCATGGAGGCTCCACCAAATAGAGCACAACTGCTTAGAAACAACCAAAGTACCTGATTTAACCCCAAAGGCCAAAAGCTGCAATAACTCACAGGGGCTGGAGTCTGCTCAGAATCTCTGTTTAACATCCCAACAGCCTAAAAAGAGACGAATAATAAACAAAGAATTGGCCAATTGTCACTCAGCAACTGCAGAAACAAACAGAAACAAAAGTATGCACTGTGTGTGTATGTGTACTTGTTGTCAAGGCTACCTTGTAGGGTTTTCAAGGCAAGAGACATTCAGAGGTGGTTTGCCATTGCCTTCCTCTGCATAACAACCCTGGTCTACCTTGGTGGTTTCCTCTACATACCTACCTACCCCTCCATTCACCTCTACATACCTACCTACCCCTCCATTCACCATCCATCCATCCCTCCAACCTCTATGTATCTCCACCCACCCTCTACCTACCTGCCTATCTCCAACCACCCCCTGTCTGTCTGTCTATCTGTCTGTCTGTCCGTCCGTCCGTCCACCCTCTACCTACCTACCTACCTCCAACCACCCTCTGTCCATCTATCTATCCACCTATCCACCCTCTACCTACCTGCCTACCTCCAACCACCCTCTGTCCATCTATCTATCCACCTATCCACCCTCTACCTACCTGCCTACCTCCAACCACCCTCTGTCCATCTATCTATCCACCTATCCACCCTCTACCTACCTGCCTACCTCCAACCACCCTCTGTCCATCTATCTATCCACCTATCCACCCTCTACCTACCTACCTACCTCTACCTCTACCCACCCACCCATCTATCCATCTATCTATCTCCACCCACACACCATCTACCTACCTGCCTGCCTCCAACCACCCTCTGTCCATATATCTATCTATCCATCCATCCACCCTCTACCTACCTAACTCTACCCACCCATCTATCCAACTATCTATTTCCACCCACACACTGTCTACCTACCTACCTACCTACCTACCTACCTACCTACCTACCTACCTACCTACCTACCTACCTCCACCCACCCATCTATCCATCTATCTATCTCCACCCACCCACCCTCTATCTACCTGCCTACTTCCACCCACCCTCTGCCCATCTATCTATCTATCTATCTATCTATCTATCTATCTATCTATCTATCTATCTATCTATCTATCTATCTATCTATCTATCCATCCACCCTCTACCTACCTCCACCCACCCATCTATCCATCTATCTACTTCCACTTACCTACCTACTACCTACCTACCTACCTACCTCCGCCCATCATCTACCCATCCATCCCGGCACTCATCCATCCATCTAGGGCGGCTGAGCTATCCCAGACAGCAGCTCCTCTGGTCCGCTGCAGCCGGATCCCACCGCAGACCAGCGGCACAGCCTTCATCTGCAACCTCGGCCCTTCCCACCCAGGCAGGCAGCTTCGGCTTAACCTCTGAGCGTTCGCAGAGCGCAGTCGCGCCGACAGCCCCACTGCAATGCGCGCACCGTACCCGAATACATTGACACGCAGAGAGAGAGAGAGAGAGAGAGACACACCCTCGTTGCGGTTTCTATGGGGCACGTCTATGGGGAGCCGCCGAGGAGAGGCCGCAGCGCGCAGGGGCCGGGCTCCCGCCTCCCTCCGCCCCGGCGGGCCCCTTTGTGTGGCTTCCCTCCCGCTTCTCCTCGCCGCTGCCGCCATTTTCCGCCGCCGCTCCCGGGAAGGGGGGGCGGGGGGGAGGCCCTCAGTGGCCGCGCGGCCTGACTCACCCGGCCGAAGGGAGCGGCTTCCCCTCCCCCGGGCGCCGTCGTCGGGCCTCCTCCTGCTGCTGCTCGGCCGGCCTCCCCGTCCGCCTTCCCCGTGGCTCGGCCCGGCTTTCCTCAGCGCTGCCGGGGGAGGAGGCGGCGGCGGCGAGGCGGGGGAACGGCTTCCTCGGGGGCAGCAGCAGGCGACGCTCCGCAGGGCAGGGCTGCTTGGCCTCCCCCTGCGTGTCGAGCGCGCCCGGGCCGCGAAGGAAGAGGCCGTGCTGGGGGGAACTAAGGGTCTTGCTTCCGAGTAGACCCGGTTAGGATCGCCGCCGCCCCGTCCCCCAACAGCTGCGGGTCGCGGTTGGAGGGTCCCTTCTCCCGCCCCCCCCCCGCCCCCCATCAGAAGCGCATCAGGGTCGGCATAAACCGAAGCCAGGGCGAGCTGAAGAAGAGGAGGGGAAGTTTGGATTTATACCCCGCTTTTCTCTCCTGTAAGGAGTCCCAGGGCAGCTTACAGACTCCTTTCCCCTCCTCTCCCCACACAAGACACTGGCCAAGAATCGAGTGTGTGTGTATTTGTATTTGTTCATGTACACACATACATATACACACATAAATGCATGCATATATATATATATACACACACCCGTATATATGCATAAATACACGCACACATATCTACATGCATGTATGCACATACACATATACACACTTGTATATATATATACATATATACATATATATATATATATATATATATATATATATATATATATACATACATACATACATACATACATACATACATATATATATATATATATACACACACACACACACACGCACACACACGCACGCACATACATATAGAGAAGAAGAAGAATTTTGGATTTATATCCCCCCCTTTCTCTCCTGCAGGAGACTCAAAGGGGCTGACAATCTCCTTGCCGTTCCCCCCTCACAACAAACACCCTGTGAGGTGGGTGCGGCTGAGAGAACTCCTATGAACTGTGACTAGCCCAAGGTCACCCAGCTGGCGTGTGTGGGAGTGCACAGGCTAATCTGAACTCCCCAGATAAGCCTCCACAGCTCAGGCGGCAGAGCTGGGAATCAAACCCGGCTCCTCCAGATTAGATACACAGCTCTTAACCTCCTACGCCACTGCTGCATAGAAGCACACATATACACACAATTATATATACATATAAACACATAAATACACAAATACACGTATATACATCCATGCATATGTAAACACACATATATTATTTTTTTACTTATTTATTAAATTTATATACTGCCCACCCTGGAGGGCTCTGGGCGGTGTACAACATAAAATAAACACACACATATATAATAAATATATAAACACACATGCAAATATAAATGTAAACACACAGATTTTTTTACATATATAGATACACACACGTGTAGCTCAGCTTAATATCTCAGCTTAAAAGTGAAATCGGAATGCAGCAGGGCGCCTTAATTTTGCCGCAGCATCATCTCTCCTGAGTCAACAGTTCAAGTCATCAGATGCATGGCGGCGTTGCGGCTTTTGCAAGCGTTCTTTGCAGCACCCTTCCTGCTGCTACAGGTGCCAGCCTCCAGGTGGGACCTGGGCATCCCTTGGAATTACAGTTCATTGCCAGGCTGCAAAGAAGATGGCTGACTTGAAGAGTGGACTCTAGTGGGCCTTGTACCCCACTGAGGTGCTTGCCCTCCACAGGCTCCACCCCCAAACGTCCAGGAGTTCCCCAACCTGGCAACCCTACCTCCCCATCCCCAGCTGGTGGCCAGGGGGGACCTGGCACCCGACATACCATTTTTGAGTAAGATAAAAGGACTCCGAGATCGCCGTCTCTACTGGTGTCGGACGAAAGGGAGCTATGACTCCAACGCTCATACCTCCCAAATGGTGTTTGGAATATGCTGCCACAGGAGGTGGTGATGGCCACTAACCGGGATAGCTTTAAAGGGGGCTTGGACAGATTTATGGAGGAGAAGTCGATCTATGGCTACCAATCTTGATCCTCTTTGATCTGAGATTGCAAATGCCTTAACAGACCAGGTGCTCGGGAGCAACAGCTGCAGAAGGCCATTGCTTTCACATCCTGCATGTGAGCTCCCAATGACACCTGGTGGGCCACTGCGAGTAGCAGAGAGCTGGACTAGATGGACTCTGGTCTGATCCAGCTGGCTTGTTCTTATGTTCTTATGTTCTTAAATATCTTATTGAGCTCTGAGGTGCTCCTAGACTGGACTCCAGCCGTTCTATTTCAGACCAACAGGGCTACCCTCTGAAACCATCTTCAACAGATGTGAAGACATGTTACTTTCTCAAGGTGCTGGGGCCACCTGCAATATTAAAGGAATCAGTGACAGAGATCTTTTGCCCACTCCGGCATTGCTGAGCAGTAATAATGGGGATAAGAGCCAGCATGATGTAGAAGTTCAAGTGTCGGAGTAGGATCTGGTACTGCTCATGTAGAGGGATCCAAATTTGAGTAACAGAATGGGGGCAACTGGCCCTAAATGATTCTATTCCAGAAAATTCCCAAATTTCGACAAATAAGTACTAGTTAATTAACGTGACTAATCAATCAACTGTTTTTTGCAAGCCCCGTCCACAGACGAAACTGCCATTGTACCCCTGCGCGAGTTACTGTTCCGAACATGTCTTCCAATCAGCCTCCTTTTGGGGACAGAGGGAGTAATTCTGAAATGTGTTTGTCTTTCAAGTAATAGATGACAATAGATGTTTAGTAATAGGCAAGTAATTGACATATAAGATGAAATGTCAGGAAAAAGGAAATTATTACAAAAATGTAATATAGAGATAAGTTCAGTTTTAGAAGTATTATTATTTTCCAGCAAAAGGCAGAGTAACAAATATAGAAAACAGAGTAGACCTGGAACTGGAGTATTACATACACGGACCTAATTATTGAAGTAGAAGAGCTTACCTCAGAATTAGATAGATTCTAATAGAGACCTTAAGGAGTCCTTAAGGCCGAAAACAATGGTAGAAACATCAGTGTTGTATTTTATAAATCAGATTTAAGATTGATGTATATGACAATGAAATATATGTTAATTGACATAAGATATCAATGTTAGATATCTATGATATGTTGTTAGTTTTATCTTTGCTTTTTTTTAACAAACTTAATAAAATTTCTATTATGAAATGTGTTTGTCTTTGAGCGATTAAACAAGCCCGTCGCACCATTTGCAGGGACCCGGCAAACCCACTCCTCTCCGCAGAGGGCTCAGCTATTGTGTCTCTGCATGATTCCCTGCACGTGAACAGGCTTCTTTGAAAGTCCTGATTCTTACATGCTCTAAAAGTAAACCTCTTTGGCTGTAAGGGCAAAGTGTGCCTCCAGGTTTAATTAAGCGGAGGACGGGACTATCTATCTGCTATATCAGAAATGTTTAAAAATGGGCTGTGTTTCAGAGAATATCCTGCAGAGAACATTGAGGTATTTATCATGTGAAAGCTACAGATCATTAAAATATTACATTTTGCCAAACGTCTACTGCTCTTATTTCATACATTGATTTGTATGTCAATAATGGTCTCTATTTATCCCCCCCACCGCCCCCGAAAGTTAATTTAACATTTTAATTGGGCTGATCTATTGTTCTCTGGCAGAGGGCATGATTCGTTTTAACAGCTTCCTACAAGGGGACCTTTGTGTTCCTTCCATCCCAGATGAGATCTCAAATAGACCTTCATTATTTTAGTCTCTAACTTTACTTAATACGCTTGGACAGATTCTCACAGTTTCCGTTGCTAATACGATTCCCCCGCAAATAGAGCAGAAGGCTTAGCAGAACAAAAGGAATGATCTAATTTTAGTAATGGGGCAAGCAACGTTGGCATAATCATATCCTCTCTCTTTTACCTCCCCACCCTCCAGCCATTTCTGAATGTCAAATCTTTTTTCTTCTTCTTCTGGTTTCAACTAAAATTCTTATTTGCATTCACAGAATATGCCGTTGCTGGGTTTTGTCTCCCCTTGCGTCCGGAATTTCGTGCAATAGCATCTATTCAGAGGTATATAATCACAAGGAAATTATCTTCCTAATTGCAAAGAGGTGGTTTTTTCTAAAAATAGACTATTGTCACACATGATGGAATCAGAGTATTATAAACCAGTATTCTTCAACCCATAGGTGGGAACCATGGTTGGATTGTTAGACCCTATAGAGCCACCCCACTCCAGATCCATCTTTTAAAAAATTAAATTATATCCCACCCTCCCCAACCAAAGTTGGGCTCAGGGTGCTGTACAGACATTTTAAAACAATAGTCCAAATACATGAAATTCACTATATGTAACATTAACATCTTGGCGATTTCCGCAGGGCCTGTAAGACTGAGTTGTTCCACCGGGCCTTTGGAGAGACCAGTCGCTGAACTGTGACCCTCCCCCCACCCCCGTTCTCCTGTGAGGGTCCCTTTACATCTTTGGGACCCACCGTGCCCCCCCTTCCCTCTTCCCTTGTTAGGAGGATTTTTAAGTAAGGGTTTGTGAGACGCCAATATTATGTAGCAATCGCTGTTTTAAATTAAATTAATAATTTTAGAGTTTATGGGGCTGAGTTCTTAATGTTAGGTATTATTTATTAGTTGCTATTTACTTGTCCTCTTGTTATTGTATTTTATGTTGATGTTGTACACCGCCCAGAGCCCTTCGGGGATGGGGCGGTATACCAAATTGAATGATGATGATGATGATGATGATGATGATGATGATGATGATGATGATGATGATGATGATGATGATGATGATGATGATGATGATGATGATGATGATGATGATGATGATGATGATGATGATGATAAACAACACCAGGCAGCACTTAAAACATCTTCGAATTGACAAAATTAACATCTGTCAAATTCAGAAGGCAGCCCTGCTGGTATCCACACGAATACTACACCGATACATTACAACTTCCTAGGCCTCTGGGTTAGGCTCGAATTGAAATGGAGGCCAACAACCAGCTAAAGATCTGGCAGCTGTGAAATCTACAATAATAATAATACTCACTAAGAACTCAAGATGGCAAAAAACAAATTTGAGCCTACGCAAACCTGGCTCTGGTCCTGGCTCTGGTCGAGGCCAATTGCACGTCCTTGAGGGCAGCCACTACCAGAAGGACCTTGTTGGAGAACAGGAGTACCCTCAGTGGGCAATATGGGGTGATGCGCAGTGGTGGGATCCAAAAATTTTAGTAACAGGTTCCCATGGTGGTGGGATTCAAACTGTGGCGTAGCGCCAGTGGGGCTGGGCGGGGCATGACGGGGATGTGGCCGGGCATTCCGGGGGCGGGGTATTCCTGGGCGGGGCTGTGGCAAGGACGCAGCCACTGCGCTGGTCCTTGGGCAGGAAACGAATGCACGCAGCCGCAGGTTGCCACGCACGCCAGTGCACCTCCTGCTAGACTGCTTCAAGTTCTGCGCACTACTGCTGAGAGGAGGGGCGTAACTAAGGCAAAAATCACGTGGCAAAATCACCAATTAGTAACCCCCTCTTGGCACACACAAATAATTAGTAACCTACTCTCGGGAACCTTTGAGAACCTGGTTCTGCAGATACGATGGTTCCAGACTGCTCAGGGCCTTAAAGGTTATAACCATTAAGGTTATATATAAGCCATATATATATATATATATATTTGGAGATCACCTGAGCTGTGGACAATTTCCAACAGGGAGCCACATAGTGCCTCACGACTGGGCTTCCCTAGCCATGAAGGACGTGTCTCCAGAGAGCACGTGGTAGATCTTACAGCTACAAGCGATCTGTCAACATCAGATGGAGAGAGGAGATCAAAGTGGTCCAATGTAGGATCAGAAGACAGTCCAGGGACCTCCAGTTTTCTTACTGTTTCAATCATCGTGGGGGGCGTGGCGAAGCAACAAGATGTTATGTGCAAAGAAGCTCACAAAAGCCCAAAAGCTCCACCCACCCACCCACCCATCTTGAAGCCAGTGTGTGGAAGGAGGAGGGGTGTGAGGGCGATTTTCCGTGCGCACCCCTGTAACTAAAGGGTCACAGCCCAGGGACATTTGACCCTGTATGTGGCATAGGAGGTTAAGACCCTGTATGTGGCATAGGAGGTTAAGAGCTAATCTGGAGGAACCGGGTTTGATTCCCCGCTCTGCCGCCTGAGCTGTGGAGGCTTATCTGGGGAATTCAGATTAGCCTGTGCACTCCCACACACGCCAGCTGGGTGACCTTGGGCTAGTCACAGCTTCTTGGAGCTCTCTCAGCCCCACCTACCTCACAGGGTGTTTGTTGTGAGGGGGGAAGGGCAAGGAGATTGTAAGCCCCTTTGAGTCTCCTGCAGGAGAGAAAGGGGGGATATAAATCCAAACTCTTCTTCTTCTCTTCTATGTCCCCCTGGGCGGTTCGCCCCTGCAAAAGCCTCATAGCCAGGTGCCAAATCATTAATTTTAGATCCCCTCCTTTTCT
This sequence comes from Sphaerodactylus townsendi, assembly GCF_021028975.2. Lineage (NCBI taxonomy): Eukaryota > Metazoa > Chordata > Lepidosauria > Squamata > Sphaerodactylidae > Sphaerodactylus > Sphaerodactylus townsendi. The sequence goes on from NC_059426.1 coordinate 171,821,853, forward strand.
CCATCCATTATTATTTTCTTATTCAAGAATAATATGAGAAATGTATTTTCCATTTACTGTATCTTGGAATTCTTGGTTACAGCTCTTATTTATGTAACTCGTTGCTGCCGATGCTGTACCACTGAGCCACAGCTGCGGACCTCAGTGGGCGGAAGCAACATACCAAACCCAGGACATGACATTCGTCACTCTTTACTTTTCAATCACCACTATCTCTAAGAGTGCAATGTCAACGTTAGCCTAAATGAACTCAAAAATACACACATTGCACTCTGGCTGTGTCCAATCTTATATATTGATCTTGCATATAATTAGTCAACTTAACACTTCCATTTGTGTTTACATTTCAGGAAATGTAAATACAAGTAAAAGTGTTAAGTTGACTAATTATATGCAAGATCAATATATAAGATTGGACACAGCCAGAGTGCAACGTGTGTATTTTTGAACTCTTTATTTTTCATGCACAGGAGACAACACACACCATAACCCCGAGAGCTTCAGAGATCCTCTTCCCTTTCCAGCTCTATTCCGCATTTTGCAGGTCGAACCAAATTCCATTCTCGGTGGTCAAATGTACACAGCCTGGGCTGATTGCAACCCACAATTAATCTTGCAGATCCGTAAAACATTAGAACAAATTTACCAGATGTCTCTCCTTCCCCCCCACTTCCTTTGCTCCATGAATGCCATCATCCTTTGTAAGAAAGCTGGGCACCAAAGGAATCCTTTAAAGAGCATTAAAAAGACCACCCTGAGTTAATATGATTTAATCTTACGGTGTGTTTTGGGAGGCCAAATAAGCTTTTCCTTTTTTTTAATTAGAAAGAAATGCCACTCATCCTCCTTGAGAGGATGCAGAAAGCGGAGGGGAAACCCTGTTGCTATGGGATTATTTTGAATGGCTTGTCACAGTCTTGTCTTCCATCCAAGGTTTGCAGAAAGATGGATTCTTAGAGGTGTCGGGGTTTAAACTGCCTTGCAGTGCCCTCTCGAGGCCAAACACCATCATGTCAGCCATATAAACTTTCCCTTCCCTTAAAGGGAAAAAAAGGTTAAAGAGCACGTGTAACCTCTATCTGTGGGTTCTATGGGGCAGAATTTGGAATGAGTTTGCAACAACAATTAAAAACAAAACAAAATGGTTTACTTTCTTAACATATAACATATAACATCAAACATCAACATTTAACATCACACTTCAAGGTCCTGCTCAGGATGCATTTTCAAGTCCGTATATTTACAGTCTTCTGATATTTCCAAGTCCAATTCTTCCTGCACGTGGGTTGGCTCCTGAAGACTCCAAGGGCTTGGTGAACAGGATTCAACATGATGAAGGTTTCCAGGAGAACTCTCACCCATTACAACATTAAAAAAAACCCTGAAACAATAAACTCCAACATTTACAACATAGCAAAAACAAACAACTACCTTCCCAGTAGTTCCCAACAACATTGCAGTTACCTTAACAAGGTGTTAAGGGTTTATAGAAATCAAGGTCCGAGTCTGGTAGCCTTGTCTCCTCCAAACTACATGAGCTCTGCTGCAGCCTCTTGCTGCTTTCAGTCTCCACCCCTTACTGGGTCAACCCATTCTGAGCATGGGGGTTACACACGCACCTGGTCATTACTGACCTATGGGGTGATGTCATATCATGATTGGTTTGTGGTGGGTTGTCTGGGCTGTGTGGCCGTGGTCCGGTGTATCTTGTTCCTAAAATTTCGCCTGCATCTGTGGCTGGCATCTTCAGAGGTGTATCACAGAGGGAAGTCTGTTACACACTTTGTCCAGTGAGAAGGAATGTTTAGTGGGATACATATTATCCATGTCCCAGGGCGGGGACCCAATCAGTAGTGTTTGGTGCTATGCAAACTTGCTGTGCAAACATCGTATCGTGATGTTTATTAGGCAGACTATTCTTAACGAGGTGGTTTGCCACTGCCTTCCCCAGTTGTCTACACTTTATCCCCACCAAGCTGGGCACTCATTTGACCAATCTTGACTGAGTCAACCTTGAGCGGGCTACCTGAAACTGACCTTGAGCCACTACCTGAAACCCTGAATGGGCTACCTGAAACCAACTTCTATTAGGATCCAACCAGTGGTGGGATCCAAAAATTTTAGTAACAGGTTCCCATGGTGGTGGGATTCAAACAGTGGCGTAGCGCCAATGGGGTGGGGCGGGGCACAACGGGGGCGTGGCCGGGCATTCCGGGGGCGGGGCATTAATAATTTCTCTGTTATTGTAAAAAACTCTTACTGAAAAAAAAGTTCCTAATTTCCAGCTGGTATCTTTCTGTCCATAATTTAAGCTCATTGTAGCAAGTCCTATCGTCTACTGCCAACAGAAACAACTACTTCTCCTCCAATTGACTGCCTGTCAAATACTTAATACTTTCAAATACTTAATTTTGTTTCCAGAAATCAAAAGAAGGATACTTTCCTTAAACAAGGAACTTTACCATATTACTAAAACATGTTTTTACAACAGTCCAACAGGGAGAATTATCTCCCGTTTTCTACCTTCGCTAACCAGCCACATAGGAAACAACAGGACTTTATGATTTTTGGACCTAATGGAATTTCTAACGGAAAAGCAGACCCAATTAGTAACCCCCTCTCGGCACACACAAATAATTAGTATCCCGCTCTCGGGAACTGGTGAGAACCTGCTGGATCCCACCTCTGGATCAGACTCAAGTTGTGGTTCAAGTTTTGACCCAAGGACTGCAGCTCACCACCCCGTGCCGTGGGGCTCCTATTTTCCTCCCTGGCTTATGGCAAATAGTCCAGATTCCAGAGAGCTAGGCTGGTCAGATCTCGGACACTAAGATCAGCCTTGGGTAGCATCCAGATGGGAGACCAACAAGGAAGTCCAAGGCCGCAACACAGAGGCAGGCAATGGCAAACAGCCTCTGTCCGTCTCTTGCCTACAGGGGCTGCCATAAGTCAGCTTCTCCACCATGAGGCCCATTAGTGGACTGAAAGTCAAACAAGTCTTTCGACATATTCAAGACTAGCAAGAGCTTTATTCTTGCATCAGTTTATCCCTGCCGATGACACAGATTCCTGAGGAGGGTCCCATTCATGCATCCTATGAAGTGGAATTTAGACTATTAAAGCTGCTTGTGTAATTAAAAAAAAACATATGTTAAGGCCTTTAAGGTGAACCCGGCCTGGGCTTATCTCATCAGAACTTGAAGGCTAAGGAGGGTCGGCCCTAGTTAATACTTGGATGGGAGACCGCCGAGGAAGTCTGAGATTGCTATGCAGAGGCAGGCCATGATAAACATCCTCTGTTAGTTTCTTGCCTTAAAAACCATACTGGGTCACCGGAAGAAGGAGGAGGAGGAGGAGGAGGAGGAGGAGGAGACGACGACGACGACGACGACGACGGAGGAGGAGGAGGAGAAGGAGAAGGAGAAGGAGAAGGTGGTGGTAGAGGAAGAGTAGAGGAGGAGGTGTGGAGTTTGGATTTGCATCCCACCTTTCTCTCCTGTCAGGAGACTCAAGGTGGCTTCCTAGACTCAAGGAGTTCCTAGAAAACCACAGATGCTGTGACATTGACCCGGAAGCGACACTCCTTCTCTTTAGACTCTGCCCTCAAACATTCCCAGGAGAGGCCTGCACAGATTATATGGGTGAAGCATCAGGATATGATCTTCATCCCCTGTAGGTGTGGCCGAATCCAATTATCTGGTGGTGCGATCTTCCACACCAGAGGTCTTCAAGGCTAAATAGCTATCCTTCACAAGTGCTCAGATTTTTATTTTATTTATTTTGTAATGTTATTCAATTTATATCCCCGCCCTTCCTGTCCGAAGTTGGGCTTCCTGCATGGAGCTGGGGATCGGTTCTGGATGGCATTTAAGGCCTCTCCCAGCTCTGTGCTTCTAAGAATTTCTAAGTTGTCAACACTTGCTGTTGTAGGTGGCATCTTGTTTCACATTTTTCTTTGGCCTCAGAGGTTTTCGAGTGACTCTCGGACTCTACTACAGCTGCCATTTTCTGAATGCAACAAAATCACTCTTTTTGAGAGCCAGCAAGGTGTAGTGGTTAAGAGCAGGCGGGCTTGAATCTGGAGAACCTGGTTTGATTCCCCACTCCTCCACATGAGTGGCGGAGTCTTATCTGGGTTCCCCTCTCCTACATTCCTCCAGGGTGACCTTGGGTCAATTGCAGAACTCTCTCACCTACCTCACAAGGTGTCTGTCGTGGGGAGAGGAAGGGAAAGGAGTTCATAAGCCCCTTTGAGTCTCCCCACAGGAGAGAAAGGGGGGGGGTATAAATCCAAACTCTTCTCCTTCTCCATCTGTCTCTGACCAGAACCAAGAAAACTGAGTCAGGGACTTTCGCCCACACGATGAAGCCAGCCCTGTAGTATTCGCGGGGGCTGCTCTGTAGCCAGCATTTCAAGAGTCTCCACCGAAATAATGCGACTAAAATGACCTCGGACCTAAACACTGGGCTGCGATGCTTCTGCTAAATTAGCCCCTACCCTCTTGCGACCCCGTTCCCCGAGAAACAATCGGCACGAGGCATTAACTCTCCACTTAAGAATTTGCTTATAATGATAAGGGCTCCCCACACGGCTTGAGCGGGCTGTTATTTAAATATCCTTTAAGGTCAATTAAAATAAAGCAAATTTTAAAGGCCAGCCGACACACAAGATCCCCCGCTGTCCCAATGGTCAAGTGATTTGGCGCTTAAGCCTTTTTTTCCTCTTTTTTTTTTTGCTTCTTTGGGAAAACAAAGCTGTCGAGTGGTTGGGGAAAAAAGGATGATCCCCTTCCCCCCGCCCCCCGCCAGTGATTTTTTTGTAGGCTCAGGGAGGGACAGAGATGCACAAACAGCAATCAGAGACAATTAAGAAAGAAAAGGAACAAGTGGTGTTTTCTTTTCCCAACAACCCCACGTGGGAAATTGCGGTTCCTGCCTCTTGGCCTTGCCTTATTTCCAATCAGGCACCCAGCTAAGTCGCGAGGGGCTTTTCTTCCCCCCTCTTCCCGAGCCCAACTCCAATCAAAAGGTATTGCTTAAAATTTTCCTATTACGGCCCTGAGTGAAAGGCATGATTTTCTATGCTGATGAACCAGGAAGATTGCTGTGGGTAGAATTGGACGGTTTTCACGGGTACGGAACAGCCCTATTACCGTGTTATTACAATCCCTCCGTAAGACGGAGAGGCCAGAACAGATTGAAGGCATAAACGTTAATGTGGAACGCTTCTGCCCTGCTCGTGGGTATGGCATCAGTTTCTGCTCAGTGGAAGAAAATTGGTGCAGATGGTTTCGTGGAACATCAGCTTTTTCGGTGTTATATATACCCAAGTTTGTAAGATGACATCTCACGGGACAGTTCACACACATACACATTTCTCAGGTGGGGCAGTTGAGTTTCCTCCACTGAAAACACCTGCAAATGCATCGGCCGATTACCACGGCTGGCTGTTCCTTGCCCTCGCCCCGCTCTGGTGGGAAAGTTCGCAGCAGAAGTGCTCTTGCTTTCCACACGGAAAGCAAGAAAAACACTCAGGGAAAGAGGAAGCGTGGCGGGACATGAAATCTTGCCCCAACGTACCTCCTCTATCTATCTATCTATCTATCTATCTATCTATCTATCTATCTATCTATCTATCTATCTATCTATCTATCTATCTATCTATCTATCTATCTATCTATCTATCTATCTATCTATCTATCTATCTATCTATCTATCTATCTATCTATCTATCTATCTATCTATCTATCTATCTATCTATCTATCTATCTACTTATTTTCAGGCTTTTATACCGCCCCTCCCCCAAAGGGCTATGGGCGGTGTACAACAGAGTTAAAACGTACAAACAACGCAATTACACAGAATATCATCTCCGCAGAATATAACATTAAAACCCCATAAAATAGCGTATCTTACAAAATAAATAAATTGGCGTCCAGCTTAAAATCTTATAGAACCCTCCCAAGAAAAAGGAAAGAGAGTGGGGCCCCATGGATGTTAAGGGGCCCAAGGGAGAACAGAAGGGGGTGCGTATCAGCGGCTGCCCCCCCAAAGCCTGGTGGAACAACTCGGTCTTACAGGCCCTGCGGAACTCACCGAGACCCCGCAGTGCCTGGCAGCTGGCGGTAGAGTGTTCCACCAGGCAGGGGCCAGGGCTGTAAAGGCCCTGGCCCGAGTGGAGGCCAGCTGCGTCATCGAGGGGCCGGGAACGACAAATAAATTGGCCTCTGCCGAACGCAGAGGCCGTGCAGGGACATATGGGATAAGATGGTCTCTTGACGCGCCGCAAAGGAAGCACATCAGGACAAGATTTCTTACCCCAATGTCCTTCTGGTCCCATCATGTGCCGCAGCGCCAGTGGGTAATCGGCCATCAATACATGTGGAGAACATTAGGATATGATGAACTGAAGCCATGACCCATCAATGCAATCACTAGATTGTGGAAGAAAGGTGGTCCTTTCTCCGTGGACTATGTATAGTGTCTGGCAGAGGAGGACAATCACCCAAGGAGGGTTTTTTTTTCTTTATGGGTTCAAGGACCCCTTAGTACTTGAGTGGGGGAGTAGCTACATTCGTTTATTGCAGCAAAACAAAACAGGATTCCCGAAGTCACCTTGCCTTGATCTGTCTAGCCTGATTTCCTCAGATCTCAGAAGCTAAGCAGGGTCAACCCTGGTTATTACTTGGACTGGAGATTGCCAAAGAAGTCCAGGGTCCTCCACAGAGGCAAGCAATGACAAACCACCTCTGGACATGTCTTGCCTTGGAAGCCCTACAGGTTTGCCGTAACTTGGTTGCAAGTTGATGTTCTACCCTGGCATCTTAAAATGGCCAGAATCTTATTCCAGCATCAACTAGTGCCCACTTCTTTGAATCCAGTTAATGAATCCTTTTGATACAGACTATTTATGTCTATATCATGAGGTAAGGTTGGTACAGAAAAGGGTTTAATGTAATAATTATGGGAAATTCAAATGCAGTAAAGAAAAATACAAAGACTATGTGTAACCTCTATCTGTGGGTTCTGTGGGGCAGAACTTGGAATGAGTTTGCAACAACAATTTTTAAAAACAAAATGGTTTACTTTCTTAACATATAACATCAAACATCAACATTTAACATCACACTTCAAGGTCCTGTTCAGGTTGCATTTCAAGTCCTTCTAGTTACAGTCTTCTGATATTGCCAAGTCCAATTCTTCCTGCAAGTGGGTTGGCTCCTGAAGACTCCAAGGGCTTGGTGAACAGGATTCAACATGATGAAGGTTTCCAGGAGAACTCTCACCCATTACAAACACAAAAAACCCCTGAAACAATAAACTCCAACATTTACAACATAGCAAAAATAAACGGCCACCTTCCCAGTAGTTCCCAACAACATTGCAGTTACCTTAACAAGGTGTTCAGGGCTTATACAAACCAAGGTCCGAGTCTGGTAGCCTTGTCTCCTCCAAACTACATAAGCTCTGCAGCCTCCTGCTCCACCCCTTTCTGGGTCAACTCATTCTGAGCATGGGGGTTAATATCCATAATGGATGGAGAGTTCTGTGTGCTTGCTAAGAAAGGCAATCTGATAAAAAAAAATCCCAAATTCTGGGGCATGAGGTTAGTCTGAAACCTCTTTAAGAATCCCAATTTAGCAGCTTCATGCCGGAGTCTCCCTTTAGAAGGTCTTTTGTTGAAGAATGGTGAGTGTCCCGGGAGTGTCCTAAGATCAGGTTTTAAATAACTTGAAAAAGGAAAGGAGCTCTGGTAGCTGGCAACTCCTAGGAGCAATGATGGGCCAGAGACTTCAAGAGTCAGCATCACATAATGCTGTTAAATCACTTCCTGTTGTGGGCCAGGAAGTGACATCATGGCGCTAGGCAACACTTTAAGAATTTCCCAGATTTCTAAGGTAAAAACCATAGTTTTTAATATAGAAATTAAATTACTATAGAGATTTGGGAAATTCCTAGAGCGTTACGTGGTGCTGTGATGTCGTTTTCAGTGAGGTAACAGTGTCATGCAATGCTGATTTCCCGCCTCCTGCCATTTTGCTTTCTTTGGTCCATGGAGTGTCAGTGGGAGCACAGACCTTGTGGGTGGGCAGTTCAGCCCAGGAATTACTCAACATGGCAAACTGTGTCTTCCTCAGACCCGGGAGACATGCTCCTGTTAAAGCAGACAAGAGTGATCTTGACAGACATGTCCAAGGAGTATCCATGAGTCCTTTCTCAATGTTTAATTTTATTGGCACAAAACCAAGCTTTGAAATACCAAAAGGCTATTTTTTTAAAAAAAAAACACATGCCGACATTCATAAGTTAAAACCAAGATTCCTCCAACAACATTGCCTGCTCAAAGAAAACAGCTAGGGTTGGTAAATGGGGAAAAAATTCAGCCCCGGTTCGAATTCGGGTCCAGTTCAGGTGTATGGGGTCGGATCCCCCCATATCCGAGCCTGCCAGGCTCGGATACACCCGAATTTGGGGTGACATCCGAGATTCTTGGATGCGTTTTTATTTTTTTGCTGTTTTTTCACGTTTTGGCCTGCAGGGGGCGCATTTTTAAAGGTATCAGCATGAAAATTTCAGGGTATCTTCTGAATAGTGTTCTGATGATGCCCCCCCCCAGGTTTAATGCAGTTTGGTTCGGGGGGGCAGGTTATGGACCCTCAAAGATAGCCACTATTGGCTCCCATTGGAAACAATGGGTGATAATGGGCCACCTGTTTGGGGGTCCATAAATTGGGGGCCCCTGAACCAAACTGCACCAAATGTGGGGTGCATGATCAGAACAGTGTCTTGAAGACACCCTGAAAGTTTGGTGTCACTAGCTGGAAAACAATTTTTTGGGTAATTTCTTTGTGGTTGAACCTCCATGTGCAGGAGCAGTGAGACAAATATTTTTAAAGGTACCGGCACCAAACTTTCAGGGTATCATCAGAAGACTCTCATGATGGCACCATACAGGTTTGGGGGACTTTGCTTCATGGGGCAATGGGAGATGGGCCCAACCCTTTTTGGGGCCCATAGCATTGAACCCCATGAAGCAAAGTCCCTCAAACCTGTATGGTGCCATGGATTCGGATCAGATGGGATTCGGACAGCTCAGATTCGGACCCTGCTTGTCCGAATCCATCCAAATCAATGCAGATTCGGCCAAAATCCAACCCTAGAAAACACAGGGAGGAGACAAAAGCAAGAGAAGAGTCAAGGGAACCCTAGGAAGTGTAGGAAGAAAAGGTAGATCTCAAAAGTTAACATAAGACAATAATTTCCAAGAAGTGGCAACAGCAGCCAAGATCCATAGCAGCACCCTATAACATTTCGAAGACATCTTCACGTGCAGAGGAGATAGTTTGCGAATGACTTAAATGATTCATCGATACAAGCAAAGGCTAGCCAGATATTTCTCCGTATCGAGACACAAAAGGCGGGTGACTGCCAGGGTCTCACGCCTACGGTCCCCTTTCGTCCTTCTGATTTGCACACACGCTTTGTTTCTTGTTTACAGGCTTAATACAGCGGAGCAATCTCTCCCCGCGGAATTAACCAGTTACCGTAGAAATAAAAATGATTGCACGTTTTCGGGTTTTTTGCTCCAGAGCGACGGGAGGTGTCGGGGAGAGAAAAGGAATTAATGCAGGCAAGATCAGGGCTGTGTGCAGAGGTCTAGCATTTTCCGTAACAGTCCAATTACGTACCCCTCACAACAGCTCACACAAAGCCACTGGAAGGAATTACCCAGCAATCAGGTTGCCCACAAAGACACCAAGGAGATGAGAGGTTTTATGTGTTTTTTTTCTCCCTTGAATCTTCTTAGATTTAGGAAGGGTTTTGGCAAACAAATTAATTGTGTGTGTGTGTGTGTGTGTGTGTGTGTGTTTTAGGGGGCAGAAATCCTCCTTTAGGGATCACAAAGAGGATAAAGAAGAAAAAACTGGGACCGTCTGGAGCTACAAGTCAGATGTTCATTTGGAGTCGCAGTGATTCACGCTTTTAATTCCTTGTCGTGCCGATAGCGATGTTTAAACAATAACGAGGGTTGTGGGTTTAAATACCTCCGAACACACTGCAACGCCCACTCTCTTATTTCTTTTTAAATAAACATAATAGGTGCGAAATAATGTTTATTCCTTCCTTCCTCCAGATAAACTTCGCTGCCACCAGGAATTTAATTCCAAACCCATTCATGCTTTCTCCTGAAGTCATGGGTCCGGGATTTAAAGCAGATTCAAATGGCTGTGTGGTCCTGAAGAAATCTAGTGTGGGATTCCAGGTTACATTTAACAAAAATATTTTTTATAGATGTTCTTTAGCTTTAAAGTTTCAAGAAACGATTTACGATAAATAAAACCATCTGAGGAAACAACTTCTGTTGACTTTCGCTTCACAACAATCCACTCTCTCACTCTTTGACATCTCTCAAACCCTGTTAGGATTTGACTCCATTTCTAGTCTCTTGATGTTTCTTCCTATTTCTTTGGCAGTTCTACACTTTATATAACACTACCAAGCAGTAAAGCCCGTTGTGATAAACAAGACAACGGGCATTAGACAGCTGTTGGTGGTAGGAGCAGTGGTGAGGCCGAATCTGCGAGCCTTGGGAAGTGAGATGTGCGGGCAAAAGAAGAAGAGTTTGCATTTATACCTCACCTTTCTCTCCTGTAAGGGGACTCAAGGTGGCTTACAAGCTCCTTTCCCTTCCTCCCCCCACAACAGACACCTTGTGCGGTAGGTGGGACTGAGAGAGTTCTGAGAGAACTGTGGCGGGTGATCTGCAGCCCTGTAGGAGTGCAGAAACACATCTGGTTCACCAGATAAGCCTCTGTCACTCAGGTGCAGGAGTGGGGAATCAAACCCAGTTCTCCAGATTGGAATCCACCTGCTCTTAACTACTATACCATGCTGGCTACTGGGTGCTGGATTAGTCATGCACCAGGATCATGCTCTCCTCTCCTCCATGTTGCTACCCAAGTCCCGCTGGTCTTGGGGACCGAGATGAGGGGATCAAGAGAACCTGATCTTGCATGCGGGGCTGAGTGCGCTCAGTCCAGCACTCAGGATCATTTCCCCACCTCGTTTCCCAAGTCCAGCAGGCTTTGGGTTAGGGTTAGGGTTTCCCAAGACCAGCAGGCTTTGGGTTAGGGTTAGGGTTTCCCAAGACCAGCAGGCTTTGGGGGGAAGAAGAAGAAGAAGAAGAAGAAGAAGAAGAAGAAGAAGAAGAAGAAGAAGAAGAAGAAGAAGAAGAAGAAGAAGAAGAAGAAGAAGAAGAAGAAGAAGAAGAAGAAGAAGAAGAAGAAGAAGAAGAAGAAGAAGAAGAAGAAGAAGAAGAAGAGGAGGAGGAGGAGGAGGAGGAGGAGGAGGAGGAGGAGGAGGAGTTTGGATTTATATCCCCCCTTTCTCTCCTGCAGGAGACTCAAAGGGGCTTACAATCTCCTTGCCCTTCCCCCCTCACAACAAACACCCTGTGAGGTAGGTGGGGCTGAGAGAGCTCCGAGAAGCTGTGACTAGCCCAAGGTCCCCCAGCTGGCGTGTGTGGGAGTGTACAGGCTAATCTGAATTCCCCAGATAAGCCTCCACAGCTCAGGCGGCAGAGCTGGGAATCAAACCCGGTTCCTCCAGATTAGATACACGAGCTCTTAACCTCCTACGCCACTACGTGGGGGTAGAAGAACCCAATCCATAGTTTTCCTGTTTTTTTTAATTTTAGGGGACAGATCTGCGAATCTTCATATACTTGACATGAGATTCTCGTATCGAGTTTGTGAAGTTTCGAAGACAACTCTTCTAAAATGAAAAAAAAAATAACCAGAAAATTATCCAGCACCCAGAATTGGACTCTTCTCCCCTCCCACCTTGCTTCCCAAGGCCCACAACCTGCCTTGCCTACCACTGCTGCAGGCGGAAGTAGGAGAAGCGTTTTAAAAACAGAGAGTTGGACTATGGTAAAACCATAGACTTTCTAGAGATTCCTAAAGCTACCCTGAGTTACTTCTTGGGTTTCCTTCTACATTACAGCACCCCTACATTGGTTGCACCAGATCTTGTGCAAGCAGAAAAGCAAGTGGAGATACAATACGTTTTATTCAGAGCAAGTGTAACCCCCATGCCCAGAATGGGTTGGCCCAGAATGGGTTGACCCAGTAAGGGGTGGAGACTCGGAGCAGCAGAGAGGCTGAAAGAGCTCTTTTGCAGAAGAACAAGGCTACCAGACTCGGACCTTGATTTCTATAAGCCCTTAACACCTTGTTAAGGTAATTTCAATATTGTTGGGAACTACTGGGAAGGTAGTTGTTGTTTTGCTGTGTTGTAAATGTTGGAGTTTATTGTTTCAGGGTTTCTTTTTGTGGTTGTAATGGGTGAGAGTTCTCCTGGAGACCTTCATCATGTTGCAACCTGTTCATCAAGCCCTTGGAGTCTTCAGGAGCCAGCCAACTTGCAAAGAAGATTTGGACTTGGCAATATCAGTAGACTGTAAATAGAAGGACTTGAAATGCAACCTGAACAGGACCTTGAATTGTAACGTTAAATGTTGATGTTTTAAAAGTGTTAATTGTACAGAAAAGTAAACCATTTTGTTGTTTAAAAATTGTTGTTGCAACTCATTCCAAGTACTGCCCCACAGAACCCACAAGCTGAGGTTACAACAAGGCTACCAGACTTGGACCTTGGTTGTATAAGCCCTTAACACCTTGTTCAGGTAACTGCAATGTTGTTGGGAACTAGTGGGAAGGGAGTTGTTTGTTTTTGCTATGTTGTAAATGTTGGAGTTTATTGTTTCAGGGTTTCTTTTGTGGTTGTAATGGGTGAGAGTTCTCCTGGAGACCTTCATCATGTTGCAACCTGTTCATCAAGCCCTTGGAGTCTTCAGGAGCCAGCCAACTTGCAAAGGAGAATTTGGACTTGGCAATATCAGTAGACTGTAAATAGAAGGACTTGAAATGCAACCTGAACAGGACCTTGAATTGTAACGTTAAATGTTGATGTTTTAAAAGTGTTAATTGTACAGAAAAGTAAACCATTTTGTTGTTTAAAAATTGTTGTTGCAACTCATTCCAAGTACTGCCCCACAGAACCCACAAGCTGAGGTTACACAAGCGGCTTCCATGATCTTATTCTTGCATTTCTGAGCTCTATGGCAAGTAGAAATTGTGTACTGGGATTCAAAGCTGTATGTGCGTGCGTGTGCGTGCGTGCGAATACCTTATGGATGAAGAGAGGAGCATACGCAGATGTAGTCCTTCATGCGCAAAGTTGGGCACATGTGGACGTAATCCCAAAAGCATCACTTTGACGTTGGTGGCCATTTTGCCTCCACCCACGCAAGCAACCTGAATCGCAAAGCCTCTCTCCGAATTTTGATTCATGCGTTGGTAGAAAAATGATCCCGAATTCCTGAAAGGTTCTTTGAACCCTTGTCACAGGATCCCCAACACGGTGTCCAAGACGTCGAATAATATTCTTACGGGTTAACCAAACACTGGAAGGTTTGGTCTTGGGATTCTGTCAGCTTGGCCCAGTTACCGAAATGTTCGAGAATCATAATATCAGAAAACATTTCTATACACACTTCTATACTATATGATCTGGAGAACCGGGTTTGATTCCCCACTCCTCCACCTGAGCGGTGGAGGTTTATCTGGTGAACCAGATGCGTTTCTGCACTCCTACATTCCTACTGGGTGACCTTGGGCTAGTCACAGTTCTCTCAGAATTCTCTCAGCCCCACCGACTTCACAAGGTGTTTGTTGTGGGGAGAGGAGGGGAAAGGGGCTTTTGGCCACCTTACAGGAGAGAAAGGTGGGATATAAATCCAAAATTTGGCAGCTTTGGGGTGTAGACTCTGAGGCATTTTACACTGCTAAGATCGCCCTCCTCTCCAAACCCTGACCCCCTCTTAGCTTCTCCCCCCACCTCAAGTTGGGGGGTCATTTTGTTGCGGCCCCCACCACTCTGTGTCAGAAATCCAAAAGGCATCCACCGGATCAACCTAGCTGGGGACCTCAGCACTATCATGTCAAAGAGATGTGAGTTTCTAGCAAGGGTACTAACTGTACTCTTGTAAGAGGCTGAAGGTGACGGTGTTGCGATTACTCACGTCTTAACTATGCCATAGTTTTAATCAGCAGCACTGAGAATTTGGAAACCTGTGCAATGATTGAGTGGACATAAAACTTCCTCCATTTTCTTTGTGCGCTGGCTGCTATTTCCGGGTTCTTTGCTCTTCCTTGGAAAGAGGGGGCTTGCCTTAAACTTTATGCAATCCCTCCTTTACTGTCTCCAAGACATTTCCATATTCTTCACCCAGCGAACGCCTTCATGCACCAGAAATAGCCTCCTTTTCTTCCGTGTGAATGGCTTGCAAAGTGACTTCTGTCATTTCCATGTGTCCTGAAAATCCAAAGAAAAACCCCTGGCTTCCAACTTCAACAAGGACCAAAATAAACCTCTCAATTTTTTTTTTACCATCATATCCTCAGATTTATTATTATTGTAGATTTCTCAGCTGCCAGATCTTTAGTTGGTTGTTGGCCTTCATTATAATTCGAGCCTTACCCAGAGGCCTAGGAAGTTGTAATGTATCGGCGTAGTATTCGTGCAGATCCAAGCAGGGCTGCCTTCTGAATCTGACAGATGTTAATTTTGTCAATTTGAAGATGTTTCAAGTGCTGCCCTAGTGTTTTTGGGATAGCTGGTGTTGTTGTTGTTGTTGTTATTGTTATTGTAGATTTCACAGCTGCCAGATCTTTAGCTGGCTGTTGGCCTTCATTACAATTCGAGCCTCACCCAGAAGCCTAGGAAGTTGTAATGTATCGGCGTAGTATTCGTACAGATCCCAGCAGGGCTGCCTTCTGAATCTGACAGATGTTAATTTTGTCAAATCAAAGATGTTTCAAGTGCTGCCCTAGTGTTTTGGGGATAGCTGCTGCTGCTGCTGCTGCTGCTGCTGCTGTTGTTATTGTTGTTGTTGTTGTTGTAGATTTCACAGCTGCCAGATCTTTAACTGGTTGTTGGCCTTCATTACAACTCGGGCCTCACCCAGAGGCCTAGGAATAATAATAATAATAATAATAATAATAATAATAATAATAATAATAATAATAATAATAATAATAATAATAATAATAATAATAATAATAATAATAATAATAATAATAATAATAGGATTTGGTATACCACTCAATCACCGAAGGGCTCTGGGCGGTGAACAATAAAACAACAGCAACAGAGTAATATACAACAAATCCAAAAGTACAGTAAATAATCGATTAAAATCCTATTAAAACAGCAGCAACATGATGACCCACATAAAACCCATTTTTATGGGAGGCGTCCGGACCCCAACTCCCCTACTCTCAGCGAGTGGGGACTGGTCAATTGCTGAAGATGGTAGCATAGATTGCATTTGGGGCACCAAGAGCAGGCGGACAGTCCGTGGCCAGACTCCCCAAAGACCCGGTGGAACAGTTCAATTTTACAGTCCCTTCGGAACTCACCAAAGTCCCTTAGGGCCCTAACAGCTGGAGGAAGAACGTTCCACCAGGCGGGGGCCAGGGCCGAAAAAGTCCTGGGCCGAGTAGAGGCTAGCCGTATCATTGAGGGGCCGGGGAGCACCAGCAAGTTTGCCTCTGCCGAATGCAGAGGCCGAGTTGGGACATATGGAGTAAGGTGGTCTCGAAGGTATGAGGGCTTAGTGATTAACACAGATATTTCTGTCATCCAGGAAAACCTGTCACATTTCTAGCATTTTTTAAACAGAAGCTTCTAAACCTTTGTAATAAAGAACAGAATTTTTATTTTTATTTTTGATAAGTTGCCTCGAATCCAGTGGTGGGATTCAGCAGGTTCGCACCACTTCAGCAGAACCGGTTGTTAAAATGGTGCTTGTATACAACCAGTTGTTAAATTATTTGAATCCCGCCACTGCTCGAATCCCAGTATGGGTAAAAGCAGGAAACAGAGTCAGGAACTGTGCTACACTTGCTAGTTGGAGTTTCTAAGAAATCGATTAAAAAAAACAGTGATTTCTTCATAAAAGATCAACAGAAATTTCTAGAGCTGGATTTGAGTCCAGGAACACTTTGGTGCCCAAAAAGATTTTCTGGGCAGAAGCTTTCGTATCTGACGGAAGGAGCCTTTGACTTTTGAAAGCTTATATCCCGGGATATTTCGGGATCTCTATATCCCGAAAATCTTGTTGGTTTCTAAGGTTCTGCCGGACTCAAATCTAGTTCTTCTGCATCAGACCAGCAAGGTTACCCTCTGTCTTCACAGACGTTTCTATTCACTTGTCTTTTTACCAACGAGAATTCAGGAGTAGCTTAGAAGAGTTGAAGAAGAGGAGTTTGGATTTATATCCCCCCCTTTCTCTCCTGCAGGAGACTCAAAGGGGCTGACCATCTCCTTGCTTACCTGAAACAGGACAGCCGAATGTTTTATTTTTAAACCTTTCTCTATAATGAACACTTCTTTAAACAATGTGTTCTACAAGTCACCTCCCCCTTGCTCCTTTTAAGCATACCTCTGCTGTTGATCATAATGCCTACACAAGGAATTTCATTATTCAGAATCGCTTAATAAAGATCATAGAGATTTTACAAATGCCCATTGTGCACATATAAGTCAGAGAATTATGTCTTGCTAGGGGAGGGTCACTGTTTCCTTTTTTTCCTTCTGTTCAACCCCCCCCCCCCAGATCATTTGTCAAACGCGAGCTACCAGCATTTATTTTTTTCTTCATCCTCACCCGTCTATCTTGCTTCTTCACCAAACTCAATTCTTAAAGCTGCACCTATTAGTTAAAAGTATACAAAAATGCAAACATACTTAATCAACCCATTAAAATACAAAAGTCAAACCGACTAGTCAGACGCCATCAAAAAGGTAAGGGTACTGAATGTGATCTCAATTCTATCCTTTGTCCAAAGGAGCATTTTCTATGACATGAATGAAAATGTTAAAAAAACACTCATACTAATGTTTGAGTCGTTTCCTGCAACTTCTCACCAAAATCTCACAAATTACCAGTCCGTGTCAACATTTACCATACATTTTTTAATTTGAAATTTATTAAGAGATTTTCTTTTCAGAACTGCCAGCGCATC
This sequence comes from Sphaerodactylus townsendi, assembly GCF_021028975.2. Classification (NCBI taxonomy): domain Eukaryota; kingdom Metazoa; phylum Chordata; class Lepidosauria; order Squamata; family Sphaerodactylidae; genus Sphaerodactylus; species Sphaerodactylus townsendi. Next base: position 171,838,947 of record NC_059426.1, read on the forward strand.
CTAACCCGGGAGAGGCTGTATTAGGATTACAAATCTAAATTAGGGATAAATGTGGGTTACAGGGTTACAGGCGATTAAAAAACAATATACATGTTAATATCAAAAACAGATCCAAAAATTCAGACCAAATGTTAAGAGATTTCAGCATTCCTTCTTGCCGAGTAAAGGAAACTCTGTTTTTGACATTTGAGTATTATATCTCAAACCTCAGTTCCTCCAGATCAATACTCATAAAACAAAAAGTAATATTGTTTCATTTTATTTTTAAAACCTTTTGTATCTTGCCCTTCCTCCTAAGATTCCAAGTCAACTAACAACATTGCATTAAAATAAGGGTGAAAACACCTACCGGTATATCCAATAAACGCACCAATGCAACAACCCATACTTAAACAAAAAAACAATTTGCTCCTTCGGGATATTAGCACTGTTTCCTATTTATTTGTGTGGACAGAAATATTTTTTGTTTTTCAAACAGAAGTTGGTTAACTAAAATGGGGGTCTATATACCTGCCAAGTATATCTTCCCCCTGACCCCCGTTTTCAAACTGAATCTGGAAGATAAGGTGGGGCTAGCGTTTCAGTGATGAAAACACGTTTATATGAAATATCAAACATTTCAAAGTATGACAAATTTTCTTTGGGGGGGCTTATCGGTTGTTGAATTAAAAAAAAAACTCGCTGAAATGTTCCCATTTGTTATTTTCGATATCTCCAATCGCATGCCCCCCCCAACCCCCCACCAAAAAAAAACAACCTAGGGAAAAGCACATAAACACCTATCAATGGCGTTAAGTTCCCAATTCTTTCAGATTCCTTCCCACCAATTTGTTCTGAAAAACAGGTATTTGCAAACACGGGCAGCCTCATTTCTTACAGCCTTTTCATTTTTCATGGAGAGTTTTCAAAAGACCTCAATCAGCCGTAATGGCACATTTTTTAGTTAAGGAAACAGAATGGGAGGGAAGTCAATTTAAAGCTCCCCCATGAACAAGTGTCTGCAGAAGTGGGGAGGGGGGGAAGTGGGGGTACGGAGAAAGGCATAAATGGGTTTAGAAAAGACAGCCAACACAAGCGATGTGCCATGAACAGAGCACTCATGGAAAGCCGCGGCACAATAGCAGAGAGTAAAACGCTGCAGAGCTTTATGAACTATAGACAATGGGAACAATAAACTGAGCTTAGACATCTGTGTTAAACTGTGAACAGGCAGGCAAAAAGAAGAGGGGGGGGAAAGCAGGCTTCCATGAAGAGGGCTTGAAAACATCAGAATGGAAGGGGGCTTAAAGCAGCGGCTAAATGAATGCCGGGAGTCGACGGGGCTAGAAATCAAAATTGGCATATTTTGCGGTTTAATTTGCCTCTTAAAGAATTGGCTCCTGGCTTTCTGTTGTGTTTTGTTTTGCCTTTAAAAAAAAAGAAGACACCGAAGCATTATTTGGAATCATTCCCTTTTCATCCCACCTCTGGAATAAATAAGCCTCTATTGAAGGCCTCCGGTTTGCTCCTGCAGCGCTTTAAAGCCACCGAATTATATTAGGTAATGTGGCTCGGGCAGAAATCTTGGAGGGGGGTTTGCGTCAAAAACCCACACAAAAGCCTAACCAAGACGTTATCATTATTTTTCCTCCCTCTGTGCCTCTTGTGACGTTATCAAAAGGATAAGTTATATGAACTCTAAGGGGCCGGAGATAAAGGACTTCGTCTAGCCATCTCTCCTGCACGAGGCCATGTTTGTTTGAATGGGACTTCTGGACAAGAACCGTCCTCAAGATTTGGTCCAAAGTAACTTTCCTTCACAGTACCCAGTGGTGGGATCCAAAATTTTTAGTAACAGGTTCCCATGGTGGTGGGATTCAAACAGTGGCATAGCGCCAATGGGGCTGGGCGGGGCATTCCGGGGGCGGGGCATTAATAATTTCTCTGTTACTGTAAAAAACTCTTACTGTAAAAAAAAGTTCCTAATTTCCAGCTGGTATCTTTCTGTCCATAATTTAAACTCATTATAGCAAGTCCTATCGTCTACTGCCAACAGAAACAACTACTTCTCCTCTAATTGACTGCCTGTCAAATACTTAATACTTTCAAATACTTTACCATATTTCTAAAACATGTTTTTAAAGCACGCCAACAAGGAGAATTATCCCGTTTTCTACCTTATAAAGTCCTGCTGTTTCCTATGTGGCTGGTTAGCGAAGGTAGAAAACGGGATAATTCTCCCGTTTTTGGACCTAACGGAAAAGCAGACCCAATTAGTAACCCCCTCTCGGCACACACAAATAATTAGTAACCCCCTCTCGGCACACACAAATAATTAGTAACCTGCTGGATCCCACCTCTGGGCACCCCTGGAGAAAGCAGTCCTGGCAATATGTGTAACCTGGACCTCCATAGACAAGGAGGACGTCCAGGATCACGCCCAGGGTCTTAACAGACAAGGCCAAATTTAGGCCCAACTAAATTTAGGCCCAACTGCCAAATTTAGGTGGCCAGGCTTTAACACCTGTTAACACCTGTTAAAGCCTTGCCACCTACATTTGGCAGTTGGAACGCCCGGTCTGGCCCCCCTCGCCCCAACCAAGTCCCCTTCTGTCCCCACCCCAATGCTCTCGACAGTTGCTAGGCTCTGCTTGATAACCCTGCCTGACCTTAATTTTGACCATCAAAAAAGAACTAAAGGTTCTCTTTGGTTGATTCCGCACTTGCATTATCGACCTAAGTTTGAGCTGCGTTCGACCTAAGTGCTCCGCACAACCACTGGGATCGACGTGGTTTTGTAGCAGCTTCGCCCCGTGTAACGGTCAAATGTCCGACTCCAGTTGGGAACTACTACTTTTTCAGGGAACCACGCTCGAACTCAGCTCGATTCCAGTAAAGTGCGGAATCTCTGGTGCCAGGAGTCCCCCATTCAGCCAATCACAGCTGAGTGTTTTGGGCATGCGTACAGCTGGCCAATTAAAAAACACCACCTTCGTCCCTCCATTCCTGTGGCAGTTTTTTTTTATAACATGTGTGGGGATAGACGGAACAGGGCCGTAGAACAGTAGCCAATCGGAACGGAGCGGCGAAGAGGCACAGGATGGTTCCGCCCTCCGAGCTGGGATCAAGCTGGTTGCCCTTTGTCTCTATCTATCATGAATCTCCGATGATGCTTTGGGTCCCTCTTTTGTTGTTCCCCAGACAGTGGGGAACAGAAGTATTCCGTAAGGAATTTTTATAATAAGGAATAGAGCTTTGTAACATATATAAAAAGCAATCTGTTTGCATAGAGCTCATGTGCATTATACCTGGTTTGTTGTGTTGTTTGCCAGTTCTGCCACACTGGTTTGTACATGCCATGTTGTTTTTCATGCATTCTTTTCCGACTGTGTAATCCAGTTTGACTCTCTGCTGGTTGCACATTCTCTGTGGTTCTTATTCCATTGTTGTAGACTGGGTAATCTTGCTTTGAGCCTTGGTGAGAGAAAAAAAAGGTCTATAAATGAAGTTAACAAATAATTTCTGTGGACGCATTCTGCGTGGTCACTTCCGCCTCTGCCCCAGGTCGATTGAAACTTGGTGTGCCTGAGTGTCATTGGCTGGCTGATTGCCCCATTGGAGGAAAATGTCTTCAACCAGTGGTGTGTCCCAAGAACAGGTCTGGTCTGTCTCAACAGAACTTCAGTGCCCTATATGGTACCAATCTCCAGTTTGGGCTTGGAGATCCCCCCAGAATTATAGCTGACCTCCAGACTACAAAGAGAAGTTTGCCTGCAGAAAATGGCTACTTTGGAGGATAGACGCTATTGCACCATACCTTACTGAGGTCCCACCCTCCTCCACCCCCATGTTGGCCAAAACAATTCTTCCTTTCCCCCCCATTTTATTCTCAAAATAACTCTGTGAGGTAGATGAGGTCCTAGGGCAGTGATGGCGAACCTTTTCCAGACCCAGTGCCCAAACTGCAACCCAAAACCCACTTATTTATCGCAAAGTGCCAACATGGCAATTTAACCTGAATACTGGGGTTTTCGTTTAGAAAAAAAGGTTGGCTCCAAGGTGTACGTTACTCAGGAGTAAGCTTGGTGAAGCAACCGTGCAATGCTTCGAATGGGTGAATCATGACCCTAGGAGGGTTTACTCGGAAGCAACTGAGCTTACTCCCAGGTAAAAGATCGTGCCCAGGCCAGCCTAGATGTATGTGTGTGTGGGGTGATTTTCCGCCCCCCCCCACATGATGAACTCCCCACATGATGAACTCTGTGCGCGCGTGCCCACAGAGAGGGCTCTGAGTGGCACCCGTGCCATAGGTTCGCCACCACTGTCCTAGGGTTACCAACTCCCAGACTGACTGATCTCTGGACCACAAAGACCAGGAGTAATGAGTTCAACATCAGGAAAAACTTCCTGAAAGTCAGGGCTGTTTGACAGTGGAATGCATTACCTTGGAGTGTGTTGGCGTCTCCTTCTTTGGAGGTTTTTAAAGAGAGGCTGGATGGCCATCAGCTCGGAGTGTTTTGATTGTGTGCTCCTGCATCGCAGGGGGTTGGACTTGATGGCCCTGGGGGTCTCTTCCAACTCTATGATTCTAAAATGGTTATTCTGAAGGAAATGGCAGCTTTGGAGGCCAGGCTTTACGGCAACACCTCATATCATGGGCTCTGTGCCTTCCTCGGGCGCTGCCAGCAAATCTCCAGGAAGTTCCCAAGTTAAGATGGCAACCTTGGATGAAGCGGAGAGCGATTGGCTCAAACACACCAAAGAAGCTCCATGGCAGAATGGGGTCTTCAGCCCCTGCAGACTAGTTAGATCAGACTGGCGGCTCTCCAGATGTTCAGGAACTACAATTCCCATCAGCCCCTACCAGCATGGCCAGTTGGCCATGCTGACAGAGGCTGATGGGAATTGTAGTTCCTGAACATCTGGAGAGCCGCAGGTTCCCTACCCCTGAGTTAGATAGTAACCATTACACCACTCTGCCCCTTTCTGCACAACACAAATAAAATGTCTGGAGACTGGAATATGAAACGTTTTGTGCAGGAATTCTGCAAAGTTTTTAGCCCCAAACATTTTGGAAACGTTTTACTTCAGCCCCAAACGGTTTTATTTGGAAATGCTAAATTAGTGATCTTTCTTCCTCCAGATGTTTTCAACACATTTCCTGCTTCCTGTGCAAAGATCAGGAAACGTTTTATTTTTCCCGCCCAATTTTGAAGCTCTCACTTTTGTTTCTCTACCCCCCCTTCATTTTCTGCCTTCAGTGATTCTCCATCATGTCTGCCATTTGCTGAAGTGTGCTACGGACGTCATCTCATCTAGCAAAATGGCTGCCTGCCATCTCCATCACTGCTGTACACTAATTAACTCTGTATTGCCTCCCGATTATGCGAAAGTGTAATTTTCCCATTTTAAATTTTTTTCTGTGAGATGCATTCAGTGCTACGAAGGTGTAACCCCCATGCTCAGAATGGGTTGACCCAGAAAGGGGTGGAGACTCAAAGCAGCAGGAGGCTGCAGAGCTCATGTAGTTTGGAGGAGACAAGGCTACCAGACTCGGACCTTTATTTCTATAAGCCAGGGGTCCCCAAACTTTTTAAACAGGGGGCCAGTTCACTGTCCCTCAGGCTGTTGGAGGGCCGGACTAAAAAAAACAATGAACAAATTCCTATGCACAAATGATTGTAAAATGTTTGATTTCACCTTTCAGCCTTTCTGTCATGGTCTATTTTTAGAACAGTGACCAAAGTATGTCAAGTACAGGGTGGGCTCCAAATATTGTTGGGGAGGCTGTGGAATACCTTCCCCTGTAAAAAAAAAAAAAGCAGAACTTTCCCAATGAAACATTCCATCTAACCCAGGATCAGGTATCTTCCTGGGTTCTTTCCTCCCTAGCAGCCAGCGAGCGATTCGCCAGCCTGGCTGATGCCAATGGGAGTGAAGCAGAACAGAAAGCCTGAGAGCAAAACATGGAGTAGCTGAGAGGGAAGGGAGGAGCAGGCGTTGCAACATGTAAGGTTTCCAACTCTGGGTCAGAAAATGCATGGAGATTTGGGGGTGCCATCATGTAACTGCAGCCACAGCCGTTGGGGCCAGTTCCTCCTCTCCCTCGACCCCCCACTGCACATGAATGGAGCCATCGCTGCCATGCCTGGCGGGCCGGATAAATGCCTTCAGGGGGCCACATTTGGCCCCCAGGCCGTAGTTTGGGGACTTCTGCTATAAGCCCTTAACACCTTGTTAAGGTAACTGCAATATTGTTGGGAACTACTGGGAAGGTAGTTGTTTATTTTTGCTATGTTGTAAATGTTGGAGTTTATTGTTTCGGGGTTTTTTAATGCTTGTAATGGGTGAGAGTTCTCCTGGAAACCTTCATCATGTTGAATCCTGTTCATCAAGCCCTTGGAGTCTTCAGGAGCCAACCCACTTGCAAAGAAGAATTGGACTTGGCAGTATCAGTAGACTGTAAATATAAGGACTTGAAAATGCAACCTGAACAGGATCTTGAAGTGTGATGTTAAATGTTGATGTTTGATGTTATATATTAAGAAAGTAAACCATTTGGTTTTTAAAAAATTTGTTGTTGCAAACTCATTCCAAGTTCTGCCCCACAGATAGAGGTTACATAGGCATGAGGTCCGAATTAGCAAGGCTTTGGATATCGAGTCTCCGTAGCTTCGAATATACAACAGCTTGGTGGTTGTGGGCTTTCCAGGCTGGTGCCACATCTTGGCCACACAGCCTGGAAAGCCCACAAAAACCAGTTGAGTCCAGCCATGAAAGGCTTTGACAATACACACAACAGCATGGTTTTTTTAAAAAAAAATAGTTTTCACTGAAAACACTTTATTTTTCCATGCTATGCATGCAAAAAAACCCCCAAAAAGTTGTTTTCAAAATACTGTTGAGGGCTTTCACGGCTGGATTCAACTGGTTGTGGTGGGTTTTCTGGGCTGTGTGGCCGTGGTCTGGTGGATCTTGTTCCTAACGTTTTGCCTGCATCTGTGGCTGGCATCTTCAGAGGTGTATCACAGAGGAGAGTCTGTTACACACTGTAAAGATGTCTGTTACACAACTCTGAAGATGCCAGCCACAGATGCAGGCGAAACGTTAGGAACAAGATCCACCAGACCACGGCTACACAGCCCGGAAAACCCACCACAACCTGTTTTCAAAATGTTTGCAAAACATTTTAAATATTCTGTGCAGAAAAATGCCACTGTTTGTTGGTTAAAAAAATCACTGAAAAGTAGGTTACTGTATCACCAAATGACAGATGAATAAGAATGGAAGAGACTTTTGTCTTAAACTGAGAAAAGATTTAAATGAAGAACTTCCTGGATGACATTCCAGTCTCTTAGACATTAAGCTGCAACTGTTATTTTCTAAAATCCACTTTCAGACTCGGTCCAGTGCTGCTGTTTTGGCTGCAAAACATAAGTACTCACCCAATAAATCTCGCTTTTAACTCTGAATGAGTTTTCAGGCACTCTTGTAATCCTCTTAACTTTAAAATCATTGTAAATCTGGTTATCAGCACACTAAATTTGTTTTTCTTTTGGAAGGTTAGTAACACAGAATGGATATAGTCCACAAACTCTCTTTCTCAACTTGTTGATTTCGGTCCGGTTCACGCAGATTAAATCGGACTGCAGATCAGGAGTTGGATGTGTTCAAAAAATGTGTTCGCCCAGGGCTGTTGGAAAGCTAAAACAGCCGAAATCCCCCAAATTGTTTCTCTATGTTTGACTTGGCTCAATAAGCAACTCATTTATTTCAGAAGCAAGAGGAACAAAAGGATTAAGTTGTGTGAGCGTGAATCTCCACCTCTGCTTGTATTGTTAAGAATTTCTTCTGTCATATAATTTAATAGATAATTTAATAGAAACCAGGCAATACGTTTCCAGTCCAAACTGTCTATTCTCTGATGGAACACGGGAAAGTTCACATTGAACCTTTCTGCTAATGGAAGGAAAAGAGCATCCACAGATCACCGAGAAAAGAATAGAAGTACACGAAGGTCATTTGAAAGCTATGAGTTCTATAGCAGCGGTATAAGGAGAATCTGTCGGCTTCCATCCCATTAAACAAGCTATGAGCTGTGTGTTAGGTTCAGCGTGACTATGGGCAAACCTCTACCCAGTGACACACAAGTGCCTACGAGATATCAATTATTCAGATCCTTTTATGCAAATCATGTTTTAAGGAAGGAACAGGGAATCCGTAATAGGAAGAGGAGAAGTAACATCCATTTAGAAGAATTTAAATGCCGGGTGAAACTTGCGGGATTTTTACAGGGAAAAGGTTCGGGGGCTTGCACAAAATCAGCATTTTGAAAGGACTGCTAGAGCACACAGATATGTATCAGGTTTAGGGCCTTCTCCCTAAACCGAATCCCCAAAGAACAGCTATTCCAAAGAGAATGCAGCCTGCATTCAAAAAGATCCATAGCGGGTTGTAAGATTTATTTTGTGTGGGGAACAAAGCACAGATTTTTTGAAAAATAAAAGGCTGCATTTGATTCTGGAAAGGTTAGATGGCGAAAGCATTGAGAAACAGTAAAAATGGAACGCATCGTTTTCTGAAAAGATATTCTTTGTGAAAGGGAGATTGGAAGAACAAAACCCTTTTCATTCTGTTAGCATCATTACGCCCAAGGACTTAATGTACTTATTTTCCTTGTAGGAATCATTGGCAGTTCTGAGGCTTAGAGGTGAGGGCATTTGGGGTTGTTTTAATCTTATATGGCATATTTCCAAATTCCATCTCTGGGGTGTTGCTTTGATTAAACAGTTTACCCTACCTTGCAGTTTACCCTAGACCAGGGTTGCCCAACTCTGGTGCTTCAGATGTTCCTGGACTACAATTCCCATCAGCCCCTGCTGGCATGGCCAATGGCCAGCAGGGGCCGATGGGAATTGTAGTCCAGGAACATCTGAAGCACCAGAGTTGGGCGCCTCTGCCCTAGACAGTTTACACTACCTTGTAGGAAGTCACGTATGAGAAAGGGATGATAACTTTCTTGTAAGTTATAGTTCTCATAATCAAAATTTCTCAAATGCCTCTTTCTCCTCTTCATATTTCAGGAAAGTCATGGTCTTCTTAAACAAATTATCTTTTATTAATGTTTCCCTTTTACATCTAGCCTCTTCCAACCTATGCGGAACGAAAGTTACCGACACTTCTTCCGAAACCCTTAAAGCAAAACTGCGTTAAGAAATAAAAATACGGATTTAGCAAAAATGGAGAATTCGGATCTTCTCATTAGCAACGACACAGTAAGTCTAGCATAGCCCTGGATTGTTTCTTTGCAAATCCACTGCTAAGTACTCCCCGTATACATAATCGTGAGGTTAAAACTAATGACAAGAAGGATCGATTCTGCAATTCTGCGGTGATTTTATTTGCAATGCAATCTTCGGGATGGTCAGACTGAGCAGAGGAAGAGAGGGAGGAGGAGGAGGGGAAGGTTGATTAACCTTTTCCTATGACTCTTCTGTCCAAAACTGCATTTCTCCCAGCTGTGTTTTTTTGCATCCTTCCCCTCACGGGAGGGCAATGTCTTGGAAGGTGGTGGTGGTGGTGGGGAGATCAGGATTTCCAATGTTGAGCGAATCTGGATTCTGGGAAAAGCTGCTTTACAACAGAATAAAACCACACTCCAACGATTGTGCGAAAGAAGAATTGCAACTGATTGCCTCCTGTCATTTGTGTTTATGAGCAGAATTTCCTCCGGAATACTTTTATCACAAAAACTAGGCACGTTTCATCAACTGGAAGAAACCCGATTGGCTCTTTAACATTTCAAGGCTGTGATCTGTGGTATAAAAATGCGAAACGGGGAAAAAAATATCATTCTGTGGCATAACTCAAATACAGGAAGCGACCATTCCGGGTACATTCCATGTCTAACTAGCGTCCCAGCTATTGACACAATCGTTGGTCTGGAAGAGCTGTCCAGTCTCCTGAAAAAGATAGACAGTCAAAGTCAGAAGCTGCAAATTATGAATTCAAACCTGAGAGGTGTTGTTGAATACTTATAGCGTAAAGACAGTGGCCCCTTCCTACAATGCACGGGTACAGCCCAGCTGGACAGTAACATAGGGTGTTTTCCCACTTACCTTAAGCCCCGTGCTACTCTCCTCAAGTAGCGCGGGGTCACCCAGCACTCCCCACTACAGGGGCGGCGACAGCGCAGCCGCCCCAACGCTGCCGCTGTCGCGCCCCCTCAGTGCGTGTAATTCCTGGCGCCTTTTGAAACGGCGCCTTTTGATGACCCCGCGCAGAGCGCGGGGTTGTCGGGAAGCCCGGGTGTGCTGGGAGTTGCGCGCAGCAACCTTTGGACCAAGGTAAGTGGGGAAACGCCCATAGACTGAAAAGCTCCATTGCGAATTTCGGTTCACACGGTCCTATCCACCCATCATGCTTTCTTAGGAGCCTCCAGCTAGGGCAGGGGTGTCAAACTTGCAGCCCTCCAGATGTTCATGAACTACAATTCCCATCAGTCCCTCCCAACACGAGCATTGGCTATACTGGCAAGGGCTGATGGGAATTGAAGTTCATGAACATCTGATGGGCCACGGGTTTGACACCTATGAGCTAGGGATTCTAGGCAGAGCCTGGCAATTAGTGGGAGGGATGCAGGAGGGACATGGGTGGGGCACAATGCCAGGTGTGGTGTTAAACCACTTCTGGCAGTAGCCATATTGGTCTTAGAAACTATCTTAGAAACTAACAAGATTTTCAAGGCGGCCGATCACCCACCTGCACTCTGGCATGAGGTGGGACTGGAAGCGCGTCCCATTTCTTCTTGACCCGCGTGCACTTCTCGCTTCCTGTGAATCAATATCCCTGAGACGACGTTGCCTATTTTATTCTATTGTCCTAAATATCTCGATTTTAGACCTGATTTCCAGGGTATCATTTCCTCCTCTACTAAGGAATTCTATGCCTAACATGGTTGCTTGTTTTTTGTTCAATAACAGCTCAACTGAGGTTTTGGAGTGGGTCGCCAAATTCCTGGGAAAGGTTTTGGATTGTTGATCCATCTTGGATTTCAGATGATTTATATTGTTCTTGGATCCCATATTTTGTATTTATTGATGCCTATTAAAGGTTTGAGTGTGTGTGTATGTATGTATGTATGTATGTCTCTCATACCGTCATTTTTCTTGTTGAGAAAGCAGGCTTAAGTTGTTTCGGGAAAGACCACTCTGCGACATCCCGTGGCCCGGAAGAGCAGCTGAGGCACCTTTGGTTTGCCGGGTAGCTATTTCTGCATGGACATTCCGGGGATGGCTTGTTCCTAGTCCTGCATTCTTAGATTTCCTAGCTGAAAGGGAAATCACATAACTGACAGTGTTCAATCTTAACCGTCTAGATCAGGGGTCTGCAACCTGCGGCTCTCCATATGTTCATGGACTACAAATCCCATCAGCCCCTGCCAGCATGGCCAATTGGGGCTGATGGGATTTGTAGTCCATTAACCTCTGGAGAGCCGCAGGTTGCAGACCCCTGGTCTAGATCAAGGGAAGGAAGGTGATGGATAGAAAGTACTACTGGACTCAACTGTGTCGGTCTCTCAGGTACTACTGGACAGACGTAACAGCTAGATTTGAGTCCAGTAGTACCTGAGAGACCGACACAGTTTTCAGGGTATGAGTTTTTCGGGGTATGGCTCTTTAAAGTTTTTGCCCCCCCCCCCCCCAATTTTGTTGGACTCAAATCTAGCTGTTCTACTGCAGTCCAACACAGATACTCTTTGAAACATGCCACAGGTGGCTAAATCAGAATACACCACATTCTATTCTGTATCTCCTTCTTCCATTGGACTTCTTCCATTAGACTTCTTCCATTGGATGCTTTATTCCATTGGATGATACAGAGTCCACAGCCAAAAAGTTAATAACTGTATCAGCAATATAACAGACTGCTGTATAAATGTGGGAAAAAAACCTTCCTATTTTAACGAACTAATAAACTTATATCAATCGCAATTTTTAACTCTTTGCCTTAATAGCAAAATTGAGACATATATTCATTAAGTACATTCAAAATAATAAAAAAAACTGAAAAGTACCAATCAGGTTATACATATCTATAAAGGACAGAAGCACACAAAACAGGTCTATGTAGTCCATAGGCAGAAATAACGCTCCCAGTTGGGGTTTTCTTGATTTTCTTTGAAATGTCCGTGTTTTGAAATATGTTTCCTTTGAAATGTCCGTGTTTTCTTTAAAATTTCCTAGCAAGTTGCGAAATTTAAACTCAGCTGTCTACGTTTGAGAACTATTCAGTTACTACAAAATTGGTATGCATTGCAGGGAACTACTAAACTTTAAATTTTCTCCTGGAACCAAGCGATATGTACAGATCATAAATTTGATGTTGATTTATAGATCTGAATCAAATGACAATAGTCTCTGAGAAAGAAATTCTTGAGACAAGTGGAACCAGGCTACGGACGGTTTTTTGTTATTTTGAATGTACTCAATGTAACAATTTTGCTATTAACACAAAGAGTCAAAATTGTGATTCATGTAAACGTATTAATTGATTTAAAATAGATTTTCCCCCACATTTATACAGCTATCTGTTATATTGCTGGTACAGTTTTTTTTTACTTATTAGTTCTTTCAAAGATCCTTCTCCCCTTTCCCTACCTCTCCTCTCCTCTCCTCTCCTCCCCTCCCCTCCTTATCTTTTTCTTTTAAAATAATCTTCTTTCTTTCGTTCCTTCCCTTTCCTTCCTGCCCTCACCCACCCCCCTTCATGGATCTTCCCTGCAGTGGTTTTACTTAAATCAAACGATCCAGTGGCAGGTGATCCAGTAGGCATTGCAGTCCAATGGCTGCGATAATTTCATGTTACTGATTTTGGATTCAGATGTATTTTAGGGAATGAGCATTAAAGTATTTACTTGCATTGTTTTAAGTGAGGCTGTTAATCATCGTGAGCCTCCCAGGGAATGGCGATGAAAAAAAGACTAATAAATAAACAAAACGAATAGAAACCAATCCCCAAAAATATGGCCCAGGATGCCTCGCAATCTCATAATCCTCCAGGCGCAGAAGGAAATTCCTGGAACATTACTCTGAAGAAGGGTAGGTGCTGCCACAAAAGTAAGAATTGGGGAAGGGCTGTGGCTCTGTGGGTAGAGCATTTGCTTGGACGGCCAACGATCCCAGGTCCAATTTCCTGTTGAAATAAGTGAATTCTGCATGCCTGGACAATGGGGGGCGCTATGAGTCTCTAAGTATCTCTAAGTCAGTGTTTTCCAACCTTTTCAACATCAGGGTACCCTTGACCTCACTCTTCATATCTCACGGTACCCCTGCCATCCCCCCACCTTCCCCTCCCAGTGCCCCTGCTTGCCACCCCCCCCCCACCTTCCCCTCCCAGGGTGAAGGGAAGCACGGGGTGTGTGCAGGAATTGACTGCTGACCTTGCGGCAGGCCCTGCCTCCTGGGTCAGCTCCATGTCCCTGCTGGCGCTGGCGAGAGACACCACAAAAGTGAGGGGGGCCGGTAGTGTTGCCGCGGTACCCCTGGGACATGCTCACGGCACCCCAGGGTACCACGGAACCCTGGTTGGGAATCGCTGCTCTAAGTTGTTATTTTTTGTTTGCCTGGGGTCTGCCCACCAACTTCCTGCTTCTTCGCCCTGCAGCCATTCCCCTTTCCTTTGTCCTAGCACACGGTTGTGCCATGATGGTCTCCTGGCTCTGTGGAACTTCCCTACAGGGCCACACATGCTTGCATGCACAGGATGGCACTTTAGGTGCCCACTTGTATAGGGAGGTATATTCTTTAGACCAGGGTTTCTTTCTATCTACCTTTCACCTGAAACAAAGCTGTGGACTGAAGATACTTGAACAATTGTAAGTGTTTTTCCTTCTACACTTATCTCTCTGGGAGAGTTTCGTTTGCTGCACTCTGCACAGAGGGCTGCTGGGCCGATCCACAACTAACTAACTCCAACATCCCCAGCATCTCTAGTGGAAAGGATCAGGTAGAATGTGATTGGAAAGACCTCAGACCCCAATGAGTCACCATCAGTCTGAATGGACAATATTGACCTTACTGGAGCAAGAGTCAGTATAATTGTGCAGGGGCGTAATGAGTGTGGGCCCAGCGAGGGCTCCTGCCCTGGGCGCCAGTTGCCTTGGGGCACCCTGGCTGCTGTCCCCCCTCTCTGGATGGAGCTTACGCTACTGAGTAGTAGTGTGCGAGAACGAGAACTTGGGGTACGAGTAAACAGTAAATTAAATACGAGCAGTTGGTGTGATGCAGTGACAAAAAAGGCTAATGCGACCTTGAGGTGTAAGCGTGTAACAAAAGGGGCATGACATGCAGATTGCAAGAGGTGGGGGGGGGGGCACAGTTTGACGGCATGCCTGGGGCACCATTTTCTGTAGATACACCCCTGTAAGTATAAGGCCATTTCATGTATGTTCAACTGGAGCATCCACCACCCAACATTTTTTCATTCTACTGAGAGAGGGGAATGCACTCTATTGGCAGACAGACCAATCAGAGGCAATTTGATAGCACCGTAAGAAGAAAAAGAGTTTGGATTTATATCCCACTTTCTCTCCTGTAAGGAAACTCAAAGGGGCTTACAATCTCCATTCCCTTCCCACCCCAACAACAAACACCATGTGTGGGGGGTGAGGCTGAGAGAGCTCCGAAGAACTGTGACTAGCCCAAGGTCACCCAGCTGGCATGTGTGGGAGTGCACAAACTAATCTGGTTCACCAGATAAGCCTCCACAGCTCAAGTGGCAGAGCGGGGAATCAAACCTGGTTCTCCAGATTAGAGTGCACCTGCTCTTAACCACTTCGCCGCTGCTGCTCTGCCCCTCCCCCCCTCACTTCCCTAAGAAATCTCTGGATCATGGCAAAGCACCATCGGCATGAGATAAAAGTATGTCCACGGTTGACTTCTGCTCACTTTTGTTAGTCTCGCTCCCTGTAGCGTCATCAACCGCCTGGGGAACAGCAAACTCCGGCGCATATAAATGGCTGACGCCACCCAGCAGACTGGTTATCCTCATGGTACAAGGCTTCGACGCCGCGCTTTGCAGTCCAGGAAACATGCAGTCGATCGGCGAGTTTGCCGGAGGCACGGCCTACATGACAAGAAGATGAGGCAAAAATAAGCAAATTTCATTACTTGGGTATGGAAATGTGGTGCAAAACAGAAGAAAGCGAAATCCCACTTTCCTAGGGAGCAAACCAGGGCTTGGGTAAGAAAAGAGTGACTTATGGGCTTATGCATCTGAGCTATCCTAAATAGAATGGTAATTCCTTCCCGCACCCAGGTAACATGGGACCCTAATGTTACCCAAGGTGGAGACACCGTCTCTCAATAGAGTGGGGAATATTAGCTTACAGCAGACTGCGTATTAATGTTGCGAGAGGCTGGGTAAGGAATCTTTAATACCAGTGTGTACAAAGATCAGCTCTCAGAAGAAAATCCACAGAGAAGGATTATAATGCGAATTTGACAGTCTTAAATATAGGGATAAGGGGTTTACAATCACTTGGCTCAATGCAGCAAACATGCACACACAGAGTTCCTAAGATACAGATTGGTTGGAAAATAGATTTGGAATAGAGAGAGGTTTGGATTTAGAAGAAGAGTTTGGATTTATATCCCCCCTTTCTCTCCTGCAGGAGACTCAAAGGGGCTAACAATCTCCTTGCCCTTCCCCCCTCACAACAAACACCCTGTGAGGTAGGTGGGGCTGAGAGAGCTCCGAGAAGCTGTGACTAGCCCAAGGTCGCCCAGCTGGCATGTGTGGGAGTGCACAGGCTAATCTGAATTCCCCAGATAAGCCTCCACAGCTCAGGCGGCAGAGCTGGGAATCAAACCCGGTTCCTCCAGATTAGATACACGAGCTCTTAACTTCCTACGCCACTGCTGCTCCGTATGGGATAAATGAGTAATACAGGTATGGGATAAATGGGTAATACGGCCTGATTGCAATGTGAAAAAGATCCAGGGTTCACAGCCAAACAGCAAGCATTGGGTTCCAGGGAGCAATATGTTGTACACAGCAACAAAGATGGAAAGGTGTCAATGGCACTGGGCAATTGGCTCTTTGGAGGGTAGGATATTTAGGTGAAGGACTACCTTTGGGGGATGTCAGGACAACCTCTGGGAGGTGTCCGGATGGACTGTTGGAAAAACAATCGAGTGCATTGTAAGGTGGTCAGAGGAAGTTAGTTACAGAAGGGAGTATCTGGGTTACGATCAGAGGTGGGATCCAGCAGGTTCTCACCAGTTCCCGAGAGTGGGTTACTAATTATTTGTGTGTGCCGAGAGGGGGTTGCTAATTGGGTCTGCTTTTCCGTCAGAAATTCCATTAGGTCCAAAAATCATAAAGTCCTGTTGTTTCCTATGTGGCTGGTTAGCGAAGAAAACGGGATAATTCTCCCTGTTGGGCTGTTTGAAAAACATGTTTTAGAAATATGGTCAAGTTCCTTGTTTAAGGAAAGTATCCTTCTTTTGATTTCTAGAAACAAAATTAAGTATTTGAAAGTATTAAGTATTTGACAGGCAGTCAATGAGAGGAGAAGTCGTTTCTGTTGGCAGTAGACGATAGGACTTGCTATAATGAGTTTAAATGATGGACAGAAAGATACCAGCTGGAAATTAGGAACTTTTTTTTACAGTAAGAGTTTTTTACAGTAACCGAGAAATTATTAATGCCCCGCCCCCGGAATGCCCGCCCCCGCCCCCGGAATGCCCCGCCCAGCCCCATTGGCGCTACGCCACTGTTGGAATCCCACCACCATGGGAACCTGTTAATAAAATTTTTGGATCCCGCCACTGGTTACGATAAACAGGGGAGGCCATGACATCAGGAGTCTTCTTGTGGCTGGAAATGAGTATCCATTCAGCAGGGCTGCTGTATCGTGTTGAGGACACATTCTTCCTTGGCTGTGGAGCTGAAAAGGTGCTGGTAGGGCAAGCAAGCCTAGAGCCTGAGAACAGGAAAACAATTCCTGGAAACTTCTTGTAGGTAGACCTGGCCAGGCTCCCCATGTCTGCAACTCCAGCATCACCCTTTAGGGTGGCACGCCGGCAGGGATGCTTGTGAATAAGCACACCCCCCCTCCCATGCTATGCCAGGGCAATATGGTCACAGTAACATCACAAGATGTGTTCCACTAGACCAGTGATGGTGAACCTTTTCGAGACCGAGTGCCCAAACTCAGAGGTGGGATCCAACAGGTTCTCACAGGTTCCCGAGAGCAGGTTACTAATTATTTGCGTATGCCGAGAGGGGGTTACTAATGGGTGACTTTGCCACCTGATTTTTGCCTTAGTTACGCCCCTCCTCTCAGCAGTAGTGCGCAGAACTTGAAGCAGTCTAGCAGGAGGTGCACCGGCGTGCGTGGCAGCCTGCGCCTGCGTGCATTTGTTTCCCGCCCAAGGACCGGCACAGCGGCTGCATCCTTGCCACAGCCCCGCCTGGGAATGCCCCGCCCCCGGAATGCCCAGCCACGCCCCCATTGTGCCCCGCCCAGACCCATTGGCGCTGCCTCTGCCTCTAGCCCTTGCAGCTGCCGGCTGAAGTTTAGGCACTAGGCACTGCTGCCTGGCTGGGCCAGTTGTGAGCAGTCCGCTGCTGTTCTCCACCTGCGGTTGCCTCCGGGCACTGCAGGGCTTACTTTCTTCCAGTGTCTCACTGGTCCATGTGGAGACTGCAGACACCTCCACGGGAATGGCTGCAACCACCCAAACCTGCCAGGTACCAACCGGCCTCTCTCTGTCTGGGTTTATCAAACTTTCCTCCTTCTGGCATTCAAAGGCAGGGCAGTTGCAAGCAGAGGCTGCGGGTGATGTTTGGTAGGAGGAAGGCAAGGAATGTGCATGAGAGGGACCAACGGAGCTTCCAGCCCTGGGACAGTATCAGCAGGCAGGGAAAGAGGTTTCTAGGATCACACTTCACAATGGTAGAAGAGTTTGGATTTATACCTCACCTTTCTTTCTTATAAGGAGACTCAGGGTGGCTTACAAGCTCCTTTCCCTTCTTCTCCCCACAACAGACACCTTGTGAGGCAGAGGTGGGATCCAGCAGGTTCTCACAGGTTCCTGAGAGTAGGTTACTCATTATTTGTGTGTGCGGAGAGGGGGTTACTAATGGGTGATTTTGCCAAGTGATTTTGGCCTTAGTGACGCCCCTCCTCTCAGCAGTAGCGCGCAGAACTTGAAGCAGTCTAGCAGGAGGTGCACCGGCGTGCGTGGCAGCCTGCGCCTGCGTGCATTTGTTTCCCGCCAAGGACCGGCACAGCGGCTGCGTCCTTGCCACAGCCCCGCCCAGGAATGCCCCATTCCCGGAATGCCCGGCCACGCCCCCGTCGTGCCCCGCCCAGCCCCATTGGCGCTACGCCACAGTTTGAATCCCACCACCATGGGAACCTATTACTAAAATTTTTGGATCCCACCACTGTTGTGAGGTTGGTGGGGCTGAGAGCGTTCCAAAGAAGAGTGACTAGCCCAGGGGTCTGCAACCTGCGGCTCTCCAGATGTTCATGGACTACAATTCCCATCAGCCCCTGCCACCATGGCCATGGTGGCAGGGGCTGATGGGAATTGTAGTCCATGAACATCTGGAGAGCCGCAGGTTGCAGACCCCTGGGCTAGCCCAAGGTCACCCAGCAGGAATGAAGGAGTGCGGAAACACATCTGGTTCTCCAGATAAGCCTCTGCCACTCAGGTGGAGGAGTGGGGAATCAAACCCGGTTCTCCAGATTAGAATCCACCTGCTCTTAACCACTACGCCATGCTGGCTCTAGTACACATAAGAGCCATGCTGGAGAAGATCAGAGGGTCTCTTCTAATCTAGTCTAGCAGAACACCAGATTCAGCGTTTCCAAAGGTGCACGCAAAAGGCGCTTACGCTGCGCAAAGAGGAGGGAATTTTGGCAGAGATTCCATTCAATTTGCAGCCTTCCTGGGCATCCCCTGCTGTTGGGGGCTCCTTAAACCCCCTCCCCCATCCCTGAGGCTTTCTGGGTGGTGTCTGAGGGAAAGAAGGGAAAGCAGGAAATATCATTTCAGAGACAGAATGGGTCTTGGCTTTTCTTTGGGTCTAATCCTGCGTGCGAGAGCCCCATGGCGCAGAGGGATAAGCTGCAGTATTGCAGTCTAAACTCTGCTTGTGACTAGAGTTCAATCCCGAAGGAAGTTAGTTTCAGGTAGACGGCTCAAGGTTGATTCAGCCTTCCATCCTTCCGAGGTGGGTAAAATGAGCACCCAGCTTGCTGGGTGTTGTGTGGACAATTGGGGAAGGCAGTGGCAAACCACGCTGTAAACATAACCTGACTAGTAAATGTCATCACATGACTTCACCTTATGGGTCAATAATGACCCAGTGTTCACCCAAGGGACTGACTACCTTCACCTTTAATCCTGGTGCATCCCGTGATCAGTTTAACCTCCAGGGAAAGATAATGTCTATCAGGGCAAAGCTGCCTGATTTGGAGAAGAAGAAGAAGAAGAAGAGTTTGGATTTATATCCCCGCTTTGTCTCCTGCAGAGGAGACTCAAAGGGGCTGACAATCTCCTTGCCGTTCCCCCCTCACAACAAACACCCTGTGAGGTAGGTGGGGCTGAGAGAGCTCCGAGAAGCTGTGACTAGCCCAAGGTCACCCAGCTGGCGTGTGTGGGAGTGCACAGGCTAATCTGAATTCCCCAGATAAGCCTCCACAGCTCAGGCGGCAGAGCTGGGAATCAAACCCGGTTCCTCCAGATTAGATACACGAGCTCTTAACCTCCTACGCCACTTGGAGAACAGCCCCAAACTGAGAATTATTTGATTTGTTGGAATCTATTTACTCCTCTAGGATGGGGCGAGTAACCTATGGATTTTCCACCCCCAGGCCCCCAAACACCCTCAGATGAGGCTGACGCCAAGAAGGTGCTAATCCCGTCGCTCTGTATTGTGCGAAAGTTCTTGTGCAGGTTAACGCCACAAAGCATTATACTTGCCTAAAAAGACACTTAGGGAAGAACGGCTTGGATGTCACGGAGGAAACCGGAGGGGGGCTTCGGTCCTTCCACTTCAACGACCTAACGTGATAATGCCCCAGTTCTGTTCTGCCCAACGAGGTAGAAGAACTCCAGCGTGGCCCCCTCTGCGAAACCCAGGCTCCCGCAGCCGAGAGAGCCCTTCGTGCGTTCCCCTCCCCGCGGCTGCGCTAATGCAGCCGTGTCTTTTATTCTTTAAGTGATGTCCGACTTACAGAAGCACAGGTCAGTTTGGAAATAAACCATTGATGACACACAGATGCTAAATCCGTGAGCACTCAGGAGCCTTGTATACAAAGTGCCACGGCTTCAGGTGGCACGGGGGAAAAAACAGCATCCGTTTTGCGCTGCAACCCGCTGAGGGGTTTGCATGGGGGGGGGGGGGCTACCTCTGCTATTGTAAACATGCAAAGACTTTTACCCAACCCGTGTTTGCTTAAAGCGTATCACAAACTGGTACATTTTTTTTTCTCCAGCGTTTTCTCCAAGGAGTTGACCTGCAAGACGTGTGCAGTGGCGTAGCGCCAACAGGGCTGGGTGCGGTGCAACGCCCCGGGTGGAGCAGCGAAGGGGGTGTGGCGGGGGCGTGGCATTCCGGGGTGGCGCTACGGCGAGGGCACAGGGTGCACACGCGCCCCGGGCGCAGTTCCCCCTTGCTCCGCCTCTGGACATGTGTTTCTCCCTTGCCCATTTTATCCTCACAACAACCCAGTAAGGTAGACAACCCTGAAAGAGAGGGGCAGGGCCACGTTTGTCGAGCTTCATAGCTGAATATGGATCTGAATCCAGATTCTAGTCTGATACGTGAATTGCTGTATCACGCAGGCCTTGATTGAGACCCTTGCAAATCAAGAAAACTGCTCAATATTCAAAGCTCATCTTTCTATCAAAATTGTAATGACTATGTGAAGAAGAAGAGTAGTAGTAGTAGTAGTAGTAGTAGTAGTAGTAGTAGTAGTAGTTTGGATTTATACTCCACCTTTCTCTCCTGTAAGGAGATTCAAGGTGGCTTACAAGCTCCTTTCCCTCCCTCTCCCCACAACAGACATCTTGTGAGGCAGGTGGGGCTGAGAGAGTTCTGAGAGAACTGTGACTTATCCCAAGGTCACCCAGCAGGAATGTAGGAGGGGGGGGGAAACACATCTGGTTCACCAGACAAGCCTCTGCCGCTCAGGTGGAGGAGTGGGGAATCAACCCTGGTTCTCCAGATTAGAATCCACCTGCTCTTAACTACTACACCGTGCTGACATACACAAGGATGTGTGAGTAGCTGAGGAGAGAACAAAGTGGAAAGAAACTGCTTCCTCCTGCAGCAGTGTGTCTTTTAAACATTTTTTTTTCATGGTAACCCATTTCGACAAACAGAAAAATAGACGGTTTGCACTCGCTATGCAAATTTGGAAAACCAGTATTATACTATATTGGATGAAGATAGATTAAATGTATGTGATGTATTGTATACTGCATGGTTTTGAATTTACATTAGTATATGCATTTTCTTGGTGACACTGTGTAGTCCCCCCCCGTTTTGGCTGATTAAGGGGAAATACATTTTCGGGTTGAGACAGCAAAGATCTTGACACTTCAAATTGTTTAAGCCCTCCCCAGTTCTTTTCCCCATTTCCCGTGGAAGCCCCGCCCCCAGGGCCAGGTTCTTTCTACCTCAATCTGGCCCTTCCTCCCTCCCAGAGGCCCTCCCCCACCACGACCACCACCCCATGTCATGCCTGCCTCCATTGGCTCCTGCCGGCAGCCCTGCAATGTACTTCTGGGGAGGTTTATTTACTGCACTCAATGTCACACTTCTATGACTGAGGAAAAGTCTGTATTGACCAAATATCCCTATCAAAAGGAAGGAAGGGCTTACAGGAGCAGCAGTGGCGTAGGAGGTTAAGAGCTCGTGTGTCTAATCTGGAGGAACCGGGTTTGATTCCCAGCTCTGCCACCTGAGCTGTGGAGGCTTCTCTGGGGAATTCAGATTAGCCTGTGCACTCCCACACACGCCAGCTGGGTGACCTTGGGCTAGTCACAGCTCTTTGGAGCTCTCTCAGCCCCACCTACCTCACAGGGTGTTTGTTGTGAGGGGGGAACGGCAAGGAGATTGTCAGCCCCTTTGAGTCTCCTGCAGGAGAGAAAGGGGGGCGGGATATAAATCCAAACTCTTCTTCTTCTTCTTCTTACGTTCTTATGTTTGTGTGGAAATTCTGCAGAAGCAGACAATTGTCTTATTTCGTAAACTGCCTCGAGGGGGGTGGGGGGTGGAAAGTGCTGTCAAGTCAACAACAAACTTATGTCAGCCCAGTAGGATTTCCATGCCAAGACATGAACAATCTCTGAGAGGCAGCAGAAGGGAGCAGAACAGAGAGCAAAAGGTGAGCTCTGGTTTTTTTTTAGGGTCGTCCTTAAATCTTTAAATACAAGTCTTTAACTGTGTGTTTTTTTTGAGGGTTTGTGTGCACGGCCCCTTCCGCACACGCAAAATAATGCGTTTTCAAACCACTTTCACAACTGTTTGCAAGTGGATTTCGCCATTCCGCACAGCTTCAAAGAGCACTGAAAGCAGTTTGAAAGTGCATTATTCTGCATGTGCAGAATGAACCCATGTTTCTGAGGGCTAGTGTTTTGGGGTTTTTTTGAGGGCTTGGGAGGACTTTTGTGAGGTAGATGGGGCTGAGAGTGTTCTCAGAGAACTGTGATTAACCCAAGGTCACCAGCAGGCTCCATGTGGAGTAGCGGGCAATTAGACTAACAACACATAGCAGGGAAAAGACGAAAAAGAATCAAATGAATAAATAAGGAGGGAGTAGCGGGGAATCAAACCTGGTTCTCCAGATTCGAGTCCACTGCTCTTAACCACTATACCACACTGGCTCTCAGAGCTGTTCTACCAGGTGTACAGTTGAGGCTACTAAGAGAGCAGCAGTGGCGTAGGAGGTTAAGAGCTCGTGTATCTAATCTGGAGGAACCGGGTTTGATTCCCAGCTCTGCCGCCTGAGCTGTGGAGGCTTATCTGGGGAATTCGGATCAGCCTGTGCACTGCCACACACGCCAGCTGGGTGACCTTGGGCTAGTCACAGCTTCTCGGAGCTCTCTCAGCCCCACCTACCTCACAGGGTGTTTGTTGTGAGGGGGAAAGGGCAAGGAGATGGTAAGCCCCTTTGAGTCTCCTGCAGGAGAGAAAGGGGGGATATAAATCCAAACTCTTCTTCTTCTTCTTCCACAACTGGCCTTCCTCCTCCTTTATTCATATGATTCTTTTTCGTCTTTTCCCTGCTGTGTGTTGTTAGTCTAATCGCCATAGGATCTGGGCTGGGTTTTCAAGCCTTCTATCATATTCATTGATAAATTGTAAGGTTGCTGCTTAACCTTGGAAGGTTTCCTCTGCCAAGGTTGGCGCGCAGCCCAGAATTGGGGAGTGTTTTCGGTATCTGTAAGTTTCCAACTCTTGTATCTTCTGCGTGTCTGTGTGAAACTGTTTCAATGCAGTTTTCGGATGGGAACTGCAGGTGTGTTTATCTAACTTTGGCGGGAACTGGGAGGGGAGCCCGTAAAAGCGGCTGCTTGTTCACTGGGAGGCCAGTTCCCGCATTGCTTGTGATTGACTTAGAAGGCCAGATCAATAAAGAACTCCAATGTTACTTTTGGCCTGGACTTTGCTAGTTCCTTACATAAATACTGAAAACCACCTTAAGCCTGAGGGGAAAGGCGTCATATAAAACTAATTTTTTCCCAATAGTTTTAAAGAAAAATTTTCCACAGAAAATTACAAAAACTAATAAATTAGTTAAATAAGGTGTTGAAGTCAGTGTATATACCCTGGGGAAGGAGGAGGGGTGTGTGTGTGTGGGGGGGGTGAATATTCCACTCCCCATGTGACGAAATGGCCACTGCCCGGGGACATTTGTCCCCATATGTCCCCCTGTATGGTACACCTCTGCCTGAACTTGTTGCCTGTCAATCTCATGGAGTGACCCAGAGTCCTTGCTTGACTGGAGTGGGAAGAGGACGTTCTCTCTATCCATCTTTCGTACCCTTGCTCCTGAAAGACCACAGCTAATAAAAGGAAACACTTCTTCACGCAACGTGTGATTGGTGTTTGGAATATGCTGCCACAGGAGGTGGTGATGGCCACTAACCTGGATAGCTTTAAGAGGGGCTTGGACAGATTTATGGAGGAGAAGTCGATTTATGGCTACCAATCTTGATCCTCCCTTGATCTGAGATTGCAAATGCCTCAACAGACCAGGTGATCGGGAGCAACAGCCGCAGAAGGCCATTGCTTTCACCTCCTGCATGTGAGCTCCCCAAGGCACCTGGTGGGCCACTGCGAGTAGCAGAGAGCTGGACTAGATGGACTTTGGTCTGATCCAGCTGGCTTGTTCTTATGTTCTTATGTTCTTAGCTGCAGCCACAAGAAAATTCAGATGCTCCCTTTTATTCCTCCGGTTCGGAGTTCCCATGATCATCTATGGGACCCCCTCTCTGGGAGGGTTTTAATTGGGGTATTGTGGGACATCATCTTTGTTAATTTTATCGCTGTGTTTTAATCTAATTTTAATGGGGTTGTTTGTATGGGTTATTGTACACCGTGTAGAGGAAGTTATGTTGTACACCGCTCAGAGCCCTCCAGGGGTAGAGCCGTATAAAAAACCCATAAATAAAAGAATGAATGAATGAATGAATGAATGAATGAATGAATGAATGAATGAATGAATGAATGAATGAATGAATGAATGAATGAATGAATGAATGAGAGGCAAGTTCACAATCATTCCAAACAAGAAGAAACGGGAAAGAACATGCGCAGGCAGAGATCTGTTTTCGACCCTCCCCCTCAACAGGAAGAGGCCCGTACAGCTGTTAACTGTAATAAGTGTGCTTTACTTGCTGTTCTAATAATTGGAACTCGGCTCTTGCCCTCTCTTCTGCGCTGATTGTTACTCCATCCACGACTTGAAGGCTGGGCAGGCGGAACACGAGCAGGGGGCGGTGACAGATTTTGCGGGAGACCTGGAAAGTGAGAAACGTGGGTGAACTCGAGAATGAATGATCAAGCTCTTTTGGTTCATGCCCTTTCCGGAGGTTCTAGCTCAGGCCCGACTAAAGATGGCAGCCAATCCAGAAAGAAGCTGGAACTGGTCTAAGGCCAGAGACCTTGTGGAGGATCCTTGAGAGAAAACTCAGAGGGCAAAGAACAAGTTTTCCACTCGTCTCTCAGACAGCCACTGGTTTGCAGTCACTGTTATCCTGGGTGGCTTAAATTCTGGTGGCCATGGGGAAAGGCACTCTGTACATGCTAACAGGCATTCTCATTCGTTACAACAGCACAAGAAAAGGGCCCATGAATTAAGTAAAAATTCAATTCCTGCTTGCAAGCCCCTGCTACCTCTCCTCTTATTTATTTAGGATACTTAGGTACCCCTACCTTTTTCTTGAATAATAATAATAATAATAATAATAATAATAATAATAATAATAATAATAAGAAGAAGAAGAAGAAGAAGAAGAAGAAGACGAAGAAGAAGAAGAAGAAGAGGAGGAGGAGGAGGAGGAGGAGGAGGAGTTTGGATTTATACCCCACCTTTCTCTCCTGTAAGGAGACTCAAGGTGGCTTACGAGCTCCTTTCCCTTCCTCTCCCCACAACAGACACCTCGTGAGGTGGAGAAGCTAAGAGAATTCGGAGTGAACTGTGACTAGCCCAAGGTCACCCAGCAGGAATGGGTAGGAGTGAGGAAACAAATCTGGTTCACCAAATAAGCGACTGCCGCCCACGTGGAGAAGTAGGGAACCAAACCCGGTTCTCCAGATTAGAATCCACCTGCTCCTAACTACTCCACCATGCTAAGTTACTTGTAAACACCATATGAAGAACTCAGTCGTTTGGTGCTGAGCCTCAGAGGTGGCAACTGCCTTACTGGGAAATCTCAAGGAAACAAGAGATGACCGGGTTGTCTCCCTTTACAAGATTCCCATTAAGTGTCTCGCAGCAGTTTGCTCCAGGCAAGGTTACAGACGGACAGGAAAGCTCATTTCTCTCTGCATATGCTTTTATTTATTATTTATTTATTTTATTAAACTTTTATACCGCCCCATCCCCGAAGGGCTCTGAAGGGCTCTTTCCTGGAAGGGCTCTTTCCTGGAACCCCTGCAGTGAAAAGCAGCTACAGCCTGCCAACGTTTCACAGCAACTTGTGCACGCGCACATAGACAAGCCTGCGACGTAAGGAAAACGATAAACAGTGCTTCCTATTTGTGCTGTTAAAAGGATAACCGTATTACCCCATATGTCCCAACTTGCTGGTGGTTCCCAGCCCCTCAATGATGCGGCTGGCCTCCACGTGGGCCAGGACTTTTACAGCTCTGGCCCCGGCCTGGTGGAACACCCTTCCTCCAGCTGTCCAGGCCCTGCGGGATCTTGGTGAATTCCGCAGGGCCTGTAAGACTGTGTTGTTCCACCGGGCCTTTGGAGTGTCCAGCCGCTGATGATGTGGTGCCCCCTCTCTGCTCTCTGCTCTTTGCGTTGTTTACATCAGGGTAACCCTCATATTGAGGGGCCCGCCGTTCCTCCTTTTGGGGGAAGGTTTTAAATGTGGGTTTTTCTGGACGCCTCTTATTTATTTAATTATTACCGCTGTTTATGTGAAGTTTTAGAAAGTTTTATTGATTCTTAATTGGATGGAGCTTATGTTATTTGTTTACTGTGTTGTATGATTTGCTCCTTTATTCAATATTGTATGATTTTATGTTGTACACTGCCTGGAGCCCTTCGGGGATCGGGCGGTATAGAAATCCGATAGATAGATAGATAGATAGATAGATAGATAGATAGATAGATAGATAGATAGATAGATAGATAGATAGATAGATAGATAGATAGATAGATAGATAGATAGATAGATAGATAGATAGATAGATAGATAGATAGATAGATAGATAGATAGATTGATTGATTGATTGATTGATTGATTGATTGATTGATTGATTGATTGATTATTTGTGGCCCACCTTTCTACTGAGATTCAAGACACAGTGCAATGCAATAAGACAATCAATAGGATGGGATATCCAATAAGCAATGCTGTACCATTTTGGGAAAAACTGTCATTTATTTAGAACATTAATGATAGCCAATGCTAACAGCCAAAAGCTAGCTGTAAAATAGAAAGCAATAGAGAACTAGAATCAATGCCCTTTGACATACTTCGTCTCTCTGTAGCAGAAGAGATAGCTGATAAGCAGAAGTGCTGAAGCGGCTTTTAGAATAGATTACAGGTATCTTTGTATGTTTCCTAATAATATCTTTCTTTGACACTTTTAAAATAGACAAAATAAAGAAAAACCATCTATTAAAGCTGAATCTTATGTGCTTACTTAACGCTAGTTATTATAACCGGCATTAATCACCTGTTCAATTTGAACATAGAACAGAGTGTAGCAGTTACCAGATAAATAGGTAACAGGACACGGATGCTTACATGTAACCTTAAGAGGAAAACAAGAGTATACTCACTGGATTTCCATATACTGATAGCTCTTTAAGGCAAGGAAGACAGTCAAGTTTTTCCAGTTCAAAGAGATCCTGCCCCAAGATTAAAAAAACAACAACCCCAACATGAATTCCAGAATTTGGTAAAACTTACTAGGAAAATTATTACAAGTCACCTGCAGGGACTTATTCTAGGGAGTTCTCCAGGGATCATCGAGGGTCTATTTTATTTCAAATTTTAGATTTGCAGTTTGGAGTAGGTCCGTTTCTTGCTGAATTTGGCTTGGGAAATATTTGGAGGTCTGGGGCGGTGCTTGGAGATGGCAAAATTCAGAGGGGACTGGGAGCTCAGGAGCAGTGGTGGGATTCAAATAATTGAACAACTGGTTGTTTACCAGCACCATTTTAACAACCGGTTCTGTCGAAGTGGTGCGAACCTGCTGAATCCCACCGCTGCTTAGAAGGGATATGATGCTGAGTTACATTTCCAACAGGGTGACTCGTCTCTGTAGTCTGGAGAGGAGTCATCATTATGGGAGTAGTCCAGGCCTACCTGGAGGTTGGCAACCTTAAACAGTTGGAGGAAATTAGTTTTATTGATTTGAGGTGGGTTTTTTTAGCACACTGTTTCCCATAAAAGGATTCCAGACAGCCTCCTCAGCATGAATGGAAAGCCCAGCTCATGGGTCTAAACTAGGCTGACCAGACAGTCCCGCCTTAAAACAACTTGTCCCATGTCCCGCGGGTTTTTTCAAGTGTCCCGGGTTTTGGAAGGCTGCCGCACTGCCTTCTGGGGCGCAAGGCAGTGCGGCAGCCTCCCACGCGGCCGCAGCCTTCTGGGGCGCTCCCGTTTCCCGCCCTGGGAGCGCCCCAGAAGGCAGTGCGCTCCTGCGGTCGCACGCGCATGTGCATGTGGCCGCAGGAGCACGGCCTTCTGGGGAGCTCCCGTTTCCCGCCCTGTCACAGGGCGGGAAACAGGAGCGCCCCAGAAGGCTGTGTGTGGCTGCGCGTGCATGCGGGCGTGGTCGCCCACCCGCCCGTCCCGGTTTGCAAAGGTGACCATCTGGTCACCTTAGTCTAAGCAGACATCTTTTTTTCATTTGGGCTAGGAGGAGGCCTCCCCTGTTTATCCACATAGGAGGGGGAAATACCAGCGCTCAGCCCCAAATTCCCAGGAAACTGAAGAGGGGCAGCCAAAACAGTCCCCACATAGTAGCACTGGAAGATTTCTCCCTATTGTCTATGGTAAAGACAATAGAGACTAGATAAGACAGACCTAGACCAATCTCTTGGATGTGACACCACATTCTCTCTGAATTCTGCCTTCCCCAAGCACAGCCCCCCCCCCCCCCCCCCCCGCCAATCTTCTGGCATTTGGCAAGGCAGTGGTGGAGTGAGGCACTTTCCAGGTTGGAAGCAGTTTGAGAGATTTCTCATGCTACATCCACCATTGGGCAAGAAGGGGACAACTGTAGTGAATTGTGAATGTAGCCCACAAAGTAACCTTTTGGTCCATTGGTCCAATGCCCGCCCCCCCCTCTTCTGTTCTCCTCTCTGTTTACATCTTTTTATGGATGGAGCCAGCAGTCTTCCCCTTCAGGGAGGGTTTTAAAATGGGTTTTGCTGGGCGCCTCGACTTAGATTTCATTTTTTGTACTCACCGCTGTTTTTAATGGGGATTTAGGTAATCTATTTATATTGGAATCTGATGGTTTAGTTTTGATTATGTTTAGTTGTATCATGATTTAACTTTGTTGTACACTGCCCAGAGCCCTTCGGGGATAGGGCGGTCTATAAAACTAAACAATAAATAAATAAATAAATAAATAAATAAATAAATAAATAAATAAATGAATGAATGAATGAATGAATGAATGAATGAATGAATGAATGAATAAATAAATAAATAAATAAAAATTTCATAGTTATGGTTTTGAAACCAACAGCAGCAGAACAGAGGTCGGAGCAGGCAATTTCCTGCTGCTCCTCAATCAGTTCTAATAGTGCTTGCCCCGAAAGTGATGTCATATCCTCCCCAACTTCTGCCCCCCTTGGGCACTGGCCCCCAAATCCCTTGCAAGAACAGCACAAGACCAGACTTAAGAACAGGAGACATTTGCACCAAAGCATTAAATTAGATCCACCTGACTTGAGGCCACCCTGCAGAGTTTTTGTGGCAAGAGAAGTTCAGAGGTGGTTTGCCGTTGCCTGCCTCAGCATCACGACCCCGGTGTTCCTTTGGAGGTCTCCCATCCAAATACTTCCCGGGCTGAGAGTAGGTGACTGACCCCAGCAAGTTTCCACAGCAGAGTGGGGATTCGAAGCTGGTTTCCCCAGATCCTAGTCCAGTGATGGCGAACCCTTTCGAGACCGAGTGCCCAAATTGCAACCCAAAACCCACGTATTTATCGCAAAGTGCCAACACGCCAATTTAACTTGAATACTGAGGTTTTAGTTTAGAAAAACCGGTTGGCTCCGAGGCGTGCGTTACTCAGGAGTAAGCTTGGTGGTAGTCGGTGGCTTTGCTTTGAAGCAACCGTGCCACGCTACTAACGGGTGAATCACGGCCCTAGGAGGGTTTGCTCAGAAGCAAGCCCCACTGCCACCAACCGAGCTTACTCCCAGGTAAAGGATTGCACTTTAGCTCTTTGCATGAAAATCAGTGGGCTTGAACAGCGATTTACAGGGTTACCTACACTGCTTCCCCAAAACTAGGTCTTAGGTTTAATGCTAATATTCGAGCCCAGCGGCCCAGGCCAGCCTAGATGTGTCCGACTAGGACAGTGATGGCGAACCTATGGCACGGGTGCCAGAGGTGGCACTCAGAGCAGGGGCGTAACGAGGCAGCCCTGGGCAAACTGTAGCCCTGGGCAAAACCTGAGTTGGATGCCCCCCCCCCATGGGCGGCCGCTCCACCATGACCAAAAAATTTTTTTGCACCAAACTGCACCAAACTTGGGGGGTGCCATCATCTCCAGATGATACCCTGAAATTTTGGTGCCGATACATCCAAAAATGCACCCCCTACAGGAACATCCTAGAAATTTGCCCAAGAATCTTTGTTCTGCACTGAGTTTTCTGCATTGCTATCAATGGGGGTTGCAGGCTGTGGGGGGCACATTTCTGAAGGCACAGTCTCAAAAATTTCAGGGTCTCATCAGGGGACTGCCCTAATGATACCCCCCAAGTTTGGTGCAGTTTGGTTCAGGGGGGGCAAAGTTATGGACCCTCAAAACTGTAGCCCCATCTCCTATTAGCTCCCATTGGAAACAATGGGGGATAGGGGCACTCCCTTTGGGAGTCCATAACTTTGGACTCCCTGAACCAAACCTCACCAAACTTGGGGGGTAGCATAAGGACAGTCTCTTGATGATACGCCGAAATTTTGGTGCCGCTAGCCTAAAAACTGCGCCCCTGCAGGCCAAAAATGGAAAACCACTAAAATACCCAAAAACGAACCCAGCATTTTGATGCCCCCCACAAGGTGATGCCCTGGGCAGCTGCCCACCTTGCCCAATGGGCATTACGCCAGTGACTCAGAGCCCTCTCTGTGGGCACGTGCAAACAGAGTTCATCATGGGGGGGATCGCCCCCCCCCCCCCGATGAACTCTGTTTGCACGTGCCCACAGAGAGGGCTCTGAGTGCCACCTCTGGCACCCATGCCATAGGTTCGCCATCACTGTCCTAGTCGGACACCTAAACCACTACACTGTGCCGGCTCTCAGATTGACACACACCTGGATTTTATTAAGTCCAAGGAAAAGCTTCTGCAGCTTCACCAAGGGCTGCAAGTTGTTCACTTCTCGCAGACGATTCTCCTCTAGGTGAAGAGCCACCAGGGAGCTCTGCCTGGTGAAGGAGTTCTCGCCGATCATCTTGACTCGGTTGTGATCCAGCACTAACTCCTGCAGCAGCTGCAGCCCCTCCAGTCCTTCGATCTGGCTGATATCATTACCTGTTGGACCAAGATCAAAGATCTGTGTGTGCGGTGGGAAGCAGGGGGCGGAAAATGGTATGCCCTTGGCACATCAAAACACACAGAGACAACTCGGGATAGAGTCAACATAAATCTTCAGTTCTTTTCTCCTTTAGCCGCAAAGTCACTGCAAACTTATGGGAGCCCCCCCATAGGGTTGTCTAGGCAACAGCCAACAGAGGTGGTTTGCCATTGCCTGCCTCTGCATAGCGACTCTAGACTTCCTAGGTGGTCTCCCATGCAAGTACTGGCCAAGTTGGCTCTAGGTGCTCAATGCTAGGCCCTGATTACCTGAAAGGGGCCTCTCTGCTATTAAGAACATAAGAACATAAGAAAGCGCCTGCTGGATCAGACCAGAGTCCATCTAGTCCAGCACGCTGCTACTCTCAGTGGCCCACCAGGTGCCTTTGGGAGCTCACATGCAGGAGGTGAAAGCAATGGCCTTCTGCTGCTGCTGCTGCTCCTGAGCACCTGGTCTGCTAAGGCATTTGCAATCTCAGATCAAGGGAGGATCAAGATTGGTAGCCATAGATCGACT
This sequence comes from Sphaerodactylus townsendi, assembly GCF_021028975.2. Classification (NCBI taxonomy): domain Eukaryota; kingdom Metazoa; phylum Chordata; class Lepidosauria; order Squamata; family Sphaerodactylidae; genus Sphaerodactylus; species Sphaerodactylus townsendi. The sequence goes on from NC_059426.1 coordinate 171,870,967, forward strand.
TCTCCTCCATAAATCTGTCCAAGCCCCTTTTAAAGCTATCCAGGTTAGTGGCCATCACCACCTCCTGTGGCAGCATGTTCCAAACACCAATCACACGTTGCGTGAAGAAGTGTTTCCTTTTATTAGTCCTAATTCTTCCCCCCAGCATTTTCAATGAATGTCCCTTGGTTCTAGTATTGTGAGAAAGAGAGAAAAATTTCTCTCTGTCGACATTTTCTACCCCATGCGTAATTTTATAGACTTCAATCATATCCCCCCTCAGACGTCTCCTCTCCAAACTAAAAAGAGTCCCAAACCCTGCAGCCCCTCCTCATAAGGAAGGTGCTCCAGTCCCTCAATCATCCCCGTTGCTCTTCTCTGCACTTCCTCTATCTCTTCGATATTCTTTTTGAGATGTGGCGACCAGCACTGAACACAGTACTCCAAGTGCGGTCGCACCACGGCTTTATATAAGGGCATGACAATCCTTGCAGTTTTATTCTCAATAATAAGCCCTGGTTACAGATTCCCCAGTGCAGCTGATCTGGTCACGTGGGGGGGGGGGGGCACAAAATCATGGGAAAAAAATAAGACATCCCCTGAAAATAAGCCCTAACGCATCTTTTGGAGCAAAAAATAATATATTTTTTATTTTCTTACTTTCTGTCTTATTTTCGTAGAAGCATGGCGGCAGTTTCGTGAGAAGGGGCAGAAAGGAAACGGATTCTTTCCTTCACAGAAAACGGGCACCGATGCGAAGGACAAAAAAGGAATAAAACAGACCCAAATTCAAAAACAATGGATGCAACCCGTTATTGTTCTGCTGTGCAGAATCAACTCCAGTCTTAGCTTCTGAGATCTAATGACCTTTGGTCATCCGGGGTTTCAAGGCAAGAGACCACCAAATGCGGTTTTGCCTGTCTCTACGCAACAAGTCTGGACTTGGGGAGTGATCCCCCATCCAGCTACTAACTGGAGCTGACCCTGTTTCGCTTCTGCGGTAGGACAAGAACAGGATAGCCTGGGCCATCCAGATCAGTGCTCGGTTCTTCTTTACCTACCCTGTAAAAAGAGAAACTTCAGGTTTTTGAGTCGACCAATCTGCAGCAGGGCCAAGTTGGAAATCCCGTTGTAGCCCAAATGAAGGACTTCTAAGCTCTGCATGATTGGCAGCAGGCTCTCGTTCAATCCGGCATCCCTAGAGCAAAACAGGGGCTCGGTCGGTGAACAGGGATTGGCCAGGAAATTGCAAGTCTAACATGTGCAAAGGAAAATTATTTTCCAGAGCTTGAGTATTAAAGGGAAAGGGGGGGGGGGGCGCCACCCAGCTTTCACGCTTTTGGAACAGTAACAGACAGAGCCTGGATGGAATCCATACTGCGAATCTGCATCATAAACATGGAAATACACTCTTTTGCCCACAGAACGGCGGATGGAAGGGAGAAGAAACAGCTGTCTGGTTTTATGAAGTCAAAGTCTTATGGCGACCCCTTGGCAGCAGCCGAACGCCAGCAAGGCTAAACAGGACAGCCAGATGCAATAGTTCCTCCACGCTCTGCTTAAGAAAACTGGGGCTTGGCAAAGCGGCACTAGCTCTGGCGGCTGGCAGCAAAGCATTGGCTCTTTGCGTGCTTTGACCGGATGGTCATTTTTACGTGAGACGCTAAAGCCAGCTGGAGATGCCACCGAGGGAAGAGACAGCAGACAGTTTTAACACCTGAGCACTCGAAACAGCTGCTTGGAGTGTTGCAGCACCGAAATGCTGCGTTCTCAGCATGAGAGGATACTGCGTCATCATCTGAGTCCCCTTTGAGTCATTGGGTAATAGAAGAAGAAGAGTTTGGATTTATATCCCCCTTTTCTCTCCTGTATGGAGACTCAAAGGGGCTTACAATTTCCTTTCCCTCCCCCCTCCCCACACACACAGCAAACACCCTGTGAGGTAGGTGGGGGTGAGAGCTCTGAAGAACTGTGACTAGCCCAAGGTTACTCAGCGGGCGTGTGTTGGGAATGCACAAGCGAATCCAGTTCACCAGATAAGCCTCCACAGCTCAAGTGGCAGAGCAGGGAATCAAACCCGGTTCCTCCAGATTAGAGCACACCTTTTCTTAACCATGACACCACGCTGGCTAATAGATTCAGGATAAGCAACACAAAACATTTCTTTACTCCAGAAGTAATTAACAGACCAATCCTAAGGAGGTCTACTCAGGATCCTACCTGGATCTATTCAGTTTGGCTTACTCCCAGGGAAGCGTTGTTAGGCTTTTAACCGTAAATTGACGCTGGATTGGATGGACCAAGTGAGATATGGGGGTGGGGGTTAGGGATGAGCTGGTGCACGGCTCTTGTGACCCAGGGTAATGTCGATCGCCTTTCTGAAGCAAGTTATGCTGGACGTAATATCGAATCGACCACTAGAAGGAGCACGACAGACCCCCCCTACGCTCCCCCCAAATGGGAACTTACAAGTGAGGAAAGTGAGAGTAAAGAAAAGCTGTGTGTGACTTCAGGGGGTTTCGACACCACAAGCAGGAGGCTGGGAGATGGGGGGGGGGGTGATTCAACTTTTCCGTTCGGGCTGATTCCAAACAAGCACCATTGTTGAAACGGAGACAATACCTGCTGGTTTTGGAAGCCCCCTGCTGTCCGTAGCCGCTGGAAGTCACTTTCTGATGCAGCAGCTGCCTGTTTGTCAGGTGGCTCGAGGGCTTTTGTCTGGGGAGGATCGACTCGATGTGGTTGTAGTTCAGGCAGAGCACCTGCACAGAAGTAAGCCCAGGGACATTTGGAATCACCTCTCTAGGAATCACCAAAAACTCCATGGTAAAACTCTCTGATATATTGAGGAGGTGGGATTTGAACTGAGGGTTAGTTTTAGTCGCAGCTCACTCTCCGAGTGGCTATGACATACCAGCTCTCTGCACACACCGACCCATGGTGATTGTCTATGGGCCTTTCCCCACTTTCCCTTTACCACTGTCGCTGTGCGCTACTCACTGCGCGCGTCATTTCTGACACGCGCCCGGGCTTCCCCACTACCCCACGCTCTGCGCAGGGTCATCAAAAGGCACCGTTTTCTCCAGCGCCAGGAATGACGCGTCCTGAGGGGGCGCGACAGCGGCAGCCTCGGGGCGGCTGCGATGTCGCCGCCCCTGCAGTGGGGAGTGCCGCGGGACCCTGCGCTACTTGGCCCGAGTAGCACGCGGCAGAAGGTAAGTGGGGAAAGGCCCTATGTCGACACAGAAAGTTTGCATCACTGATGGAATATAAACCCACATCTCTTCCACTCCAGTGACAGAATATAAACCGCAGCTCTTCAAGTCCAAAGTCAAATCTCCAGCTAAAAGAAGCCACTGGCTCCCAAGGCAAGGTGGCTTTTTAAAAAAGCAAATGGTGGAAAATCTTTCAGTCGTCCTGGCCTGCTGCAGTGAACAAATCCCCCAGTTCACAGGCAACCCAGAAACAACCACACGGGCAAATCTGAAATGGCCATATCACAGTCTGGGGTTCCCAACTCTCCCTCCACCAATCCTTATCCCATAACCTTCGGGACCGTATTACCCCATATGTCCCTACTCGGTCTCTGCGTTCAGCAGAGGCCAATTTGCTGGTGGTCCCTGGCCCCTCAATGATGCGGCTGGCCTCCACGCGGGCCAGGACCTTTACAGCTCTGGCCCCGGCCTGGTGGAACACCCTCCAGCTGTCCGGGCCCTGCGGGATCTTGGTGTAAGACCGTGTTGTTCCACCAGGCCTTTGGAGTGTCCAGTTGCTGACGTGGTGCCCCCTCTCTGCTCTCTGGCTCTCTGCTCTTGCGCTGTTACATCAGGGTACCCCTCATATTGAGGGGTCCGCCATTCCTCCTTCTTGGGGTAGGTTTTAAATGGGGGGTTTTTTGGACGCCTCTTGCTTATTTATTTGTTTGTTTGTTTGTTTGTTTGTTTATTTATTAACCGCTGTTTTATATGAAGTTTTAGAATGTTTTATTGATTATTAATTGGATGGAGCCTATGTGATTGTTTATTGTGTTGTATGATTTGCTCCAATATTGTTTGAATTTTATATTGTACACCGCCCGGAGCCCTTCGGGGATTGGGCGGTATAGAAATTTAAGAAATAAATAAATAAATAAATAATGCATGTCATGCCCCCACAGAGTCTTTTGTTATTTCCCCATTAATATTCAATTTCCCCATAGTTAGAATGGTTTTAGTTCTTTGTTAAGTCTTCTAAGGGAGGGTATTTTAGTTAGCCCCTGTCCCTTTAAGACATTTCCCAATAGGCAGTTTCCTCTCTTTACCCAGCAATCCCCTGTTTTAGTTCTAGCCAGTCAATCAGAGTGAGGTGCTAAGGGTAGTTGGAGATCGGAATATTTGTGACGTCCATATTAGCATATGGTGGTCCTTACAGCACAAGTTAAGTTTAACAGTAATTAGATCCAGACAAAGACTGAAAGAGATGAAAGGAAGCAAGACACAGTGGACTTTCTTGAAAGCAACCAAGAGAAGACACAGTCGACAGCTTCAAACCTGCTCAAGACAAGAAAGTATTCAGGTAGACCCAAGGGAGGAGTTATGGTCTTGTTTCTCTCAAGTAATGAACCCATTGTAAGAACTGTTGAACCTTGCTTGTGTCTCCCCCAATCTGTCCTAGCCAAGTACAGGGCACCTCAAACAGATTCACTTGGGGGGCAGAACAATGCAGTGACCCTGAAATCACCCAGGCACTAACCTGCTCAACTCCCCCTGGGTTTGCTTCTATGCCTTCCACTCCTAACCTAGTTCAACCCCAGAAAGAGGAAGGAGCCTCAAGCAGCTCACCTTGATATTCGGAAGGAAGATCAACCCGCTGAAACTGGTCAGGTTGTTGTTCTGCAGATTCACATTGGTGATGTTTTTAAACTGTTCTGGCGGCGTGAGATCGACAGTCCTGCGTCAGGCAAGAAAAGTGTGTTTCGGGGAGGGGAAAAGGTTGGTTAGTGCACAAAAAGAAAATACAATACAATCTGCAGTCGCCCTCCTCCATACCTTTTCCAAGGGCATTTTTGGGGAAAAAAAGCAGACAGAATGATGATCCTGCTGTTTCAGAAAGTTTTTGCAGGACATTGCCAGCGTGGTGTAGGGGTAAAGAGCAGGTGGATTCTAATCTGGAGAACCGGGTTTGATTCCGCACTCCTCCCTGAGTGGCTGAGGCTTATCTGGTGAAACAGATGTGTTTCTGCACTCCTACATTCCTGCTGGGTGGCCTTGGACTAGTCACAGTTCTCTAAGGGCTCTCTCAGCCCCACCTACCTCACAAGGTGTCTTTTATGGGGAGAGGAAGGGAAAGGAGCTCGTAAGCCACCTTGAGTCTCCTTACAGGAGAGAAGAATGGGGTATATATCCAAACTCTTCTTCTTTCTAACCCCAGGGCTTCCCGTGAAGTATCTGTGCATATGGAGAAGCCAAATTGGCAAAATAGCTCCCCCCACTGTATTTTATGTGAGAAAGCTTGGGGGGGGGGGGGGAGAGGTAAGAACCCTTCTTCCTCCCATGGCATGGTTAGGACCATAAGAACAACAGAAAAGCCCTGCTAGATCAGACCAGTCGTCCATTGATGCCAGCATGCTGTCTTGCACAGGGGCCACAGTGGGAAGCTGAGGTTTTCCCTGACTGCCTCTGGCACGGGAAGTTCCCTTTAGTCACCACAGCTGACAGCCACCGATAGACCTGCTGTCCATCAGGGGCGTACTGCCCATGGGGATATGTGCTGTCACATGTCGCTGGGCACACATCATCTAATTACGTGTGGGGGTACCAGGCGCAAGCTTCAGGCAGTAGACCTGGGCACCGTCACCAACCTGGCACTCCTCCATGAGATCAGCAGATGGCTCGATCTCTCCCCCTCCCCCACCTAGGGAAAATGGAGCCGGGGGGGGGAGGGGGACTCAAAAATCTCCAGGAATTTCGCAACCTGCAGCTTGAACACATTCTAACAAACGCCGAAAAGAAGAAAACAAGTTTCACGGAAGCTTCAAAATCCATTTTTTGTGGTCGTTTCAAACAAAAAAACTGTTCGAGGAGCCATGAGAGTCTAGGTGTACGGCTCTTTCAACACAGAGCCGGACCGCGATCCATCCCCTTCCGTTTTTTAGATCCCAAAGTCACCCACCTGATCATAGATGCTGTCCAGTTTAATTCTTGCATCTTGCTGAAGTCCGAGTGCCCCAGCCGTTCGACAACCATGTCAGACATGAGTTTGCCGCCGAATAAATCTTTCGAGTTTTCAATCTCGGTTGGTTCCTGAGCAGGAAAATCAGGAGACCTGCTGAGCGTCTGTGGCTGAGCAAACCGGCTGCAGGATCGTCAAGAATAAAAGTGCTCCAGGGTTGTTTGGAATAAATGTGCCTGCAGAAACCATGGCTCTCTGCAGTAACAGCCACAGCATAATAAAGGCTACTGAGCTTCTCTACAGCAGGGGTGGCCAACCTATGGCACTCCAGATGTTCGTGGACTACAATTCCCATCAGCCCTTGCCAGCATGGCCAATTGGAGTGCCATAGGTTGGCCACCCCTACTCTAGAGTCTGAATCATTGACTGCTGTATAAGAACCTTAAGAACATAAGAACAAGCCGGCTGGATCAGACCAGAGTCCATCTAGTCCAGCACGCTGCTACTCGCAGTGGCCCACCAGGTGCCTTTGGGAGCTCACGTGCAGGATGTGAAAGCAATGGCCTTCTGCTGCTGCTGCTGCTCCTGAGCACCTGGTCTGCTAAGGCATTTGCAATCTCAGATCAAGGAGGATCAAGATTGGTAGCCATAGATCGACTTCTCCTCCATAAATCTGTTCAAGCTCTTTTTAAAGCTATCCAGGTTAAGGGCCATCACCACCTCCTATGGCAGCATATTCCAAACACCAATCAAGCATTGTGGGAAGAAGTGTTTCCTTTTATTAGTCCTAATTCTTCCCCCCAGCATTTTCAATGGATGCCCCCTGGTTCTAGTATTGTGAGAAAGAGAGAAAAATTTCTCCCTGTCGACATTTTCTACCCCATGCATAATTTTATAGACTTCAATCATATCCCCCCTCAGACGTCTCCTCTCCAAACTAAAGAGTCCCAAACGCTGCAGCCTCTCCTCATAAGGAAGGTGCTCCAGTCCCTCAATCATCCTCGTTGCCCTTCTCTGCACTTTTTCTATCTCTTCGATATCCTTTTTGAGATGGGGCGACCAGAACTGAGGAATTGCAGTGCCCAGAACTGTACACAATACAGAAGAGACTATGAGGCTCTGGGCAAAAAAGGATCGTCGAAGGCTTTCACGGCTGGATTCAACCGGTTCTGGTGGGTTTTCCGGGCTGTGTGGCCGTGGTCTGGTGGATCTTGTTCCTAACGTTTTGCCTGCATCTGTGGCTGGCATCTTCAGAGGTGTATCCCAGAGGGGATTTACAAGGATTTTCCCACAAATGTTGATTTTAGACCACTGCAACGAAGGCTACTCTTCCAGCCTCCCCGAAGCTTGGCCGAAATTTCTGTGAATGAGAGGCCTTGAACTCCTGCTTCCCCATAAAGGAGCAGATGCGTGCCAGTAATTGGGGAATTGGGGTCGTGTCTAAAGGGTATTGACGTGACTTGTCATCTCGAGAGGTGTGCTGTCTAGCAGATGCGCCCATCCGGGATGTGACAGATAGCCTAGAAAGACTCGTCGGCCGAATACCCACTGGCGCTCTGGCACGCAGTGGGACCGGAAGTGCGTCGAGGCAAGAAATCTTGCCCTGATGTGCTTTCTCTTTGTGGCGTGCTGAGAGACGCGGCGCATCAGGATAAAAAAACCTTGCCCCGATGCGCTTCCTCTTGCCCTGCGTGTGCTTTTCGCTTTCTGTGGGGCGAGCGAGATACTGTCCAGCACAGCCCAGAGTGTATGAGAATCATAGAATCATGGAGTTGGAAGAGACCCCAAGGGCCATCCAGTCCAACCCCCTGCAATGCAGGAACACACAATCAAAGCACTCCCGACAGATGTCCGTCCAGCCTCTCTTTAAAAACCTCCAAAGAAGGAGACTCCACAACTCTCCGAGGTAGTGCATTCCATTGTCAAACAGCCCTGACAGTCAGGAAGTTTTTCCTGATGTTTAGGCGGAATCTCTTTTCCTTCCCCTTGAACCCATGACTCCTGGTCATAAGAACATAAGAACATAAGAACTAGCCTGCTGGATCAGAGCAGAGTCCATCTAGTTCAGGACTCTGCTACTCGCAGTGGCCCACTCCACCCCCCACTCCGCTCACCTCAACACCTGGGCAGGTCTATATGGGAGGAGGTGTTCCTTCAGATATACAGGGCCCAGGTCGTGTAGGACTTTGTACATAGTACTGAATATTTCGTGGACTAACAATGGAATAAAGTCTAAGAACTACTGATCCGAAACAATAAATCAGCCCTGAGAAACCCGCCACATAAGAACATAAGAACTAGCCTGCTGGATCAGACCAGAGTCCATCTAGTCCAGCACTCTGCAGTGGCCCACCAGGTGCCTTTGGGAACTCACGTGCAGGATGCAACGGCCTTCTGCTGCTGCTGCTGCTCCCGAGCACCTGGTCTGCTAAGGCATTTGCAATCTGAGATCAAGGAGGATCAAGATTGGTAGCCAGAGATCGACTTCTCCTCCATAAATCTGTCCAAGCCCCTTTTAAAGCTATCCAGGTTAGTGGCCATCACCACCTCCTAGTCTCTGGAGCAGCAGGAAACAAGCTTGCTCCCTCACCAACACGACATCCCTTCAGATATCTAAACATGGCTATCATGTCACCTCTTAACCTTCTCCTCACCAAACAAAGCTCCCTAAGTCTTTCTTCATAGGCCATGGATTCCAGACCTTTTACCATTTTGGTTGCCCTCCTCTGGACCTCTGAATCCTCCTCAAATTGCAGTGCCCAGAACTGTACACAATACAGAAGAGACTATGAGGCTCTGGGCAAAAAAAGGTGAAAGACCTGGGAGAACACATTGTGTTTTCATCAGTTCTTCCTGTCGAAGGCCATGTCTTTTATTAATTTATTTATTTACTTAATTTATCCTCCCCAGTGGGGATTCAAAGCAATTTGCAACAATTCCCTCTTCTTCATTTTATCTCCACAACAACATGGTACAGTAAGTTAGGCTAAGAGGAGGTGGTGATGGCCACTAACCTGGATAGCTTTAAAAGGGGCTTGGACAGATTTATGGAGGAGAAGTCGATCTATGGCTACCAATCTTGATCCTCCTTGATCTGAGATTGCAAATGCCTTAACAGACCAGGTGATCGGGAGCAACAGCCGCAGAAGGCCATTGCGTTCACATCCTACATGTGAGCTCCCAAAGGCACCTGGTGGGCCACTGCGAGTAGCAGAGAGCTGGACTAGATGGACTTTGGTCTGATCCAGCTGGCTTGTTCTAAGAGTGCCACTGGCCCGTAGTCACCCGGTGAGCTTTCGTGGATGAGCAGAGATTCTAATCTGGCTCTCCCAGATCCAAGTCCGATACACCACACCACTTTGGCTGTTTGTGATCCCCTTCAAAGCCCAAAGAGGGCGCTGTCACACAGGTACTGCATGCAGAATCCCCAGTTTGAGAACGGATACAGTTACGGATTTGGGGGCAGGTGAAGCAACTGGGGATCTGATGCTACCTCTACTTCCTGCTGCTGTCTGTGACATCATTGTTACTTCCTGCTGCTCTCTGCGACATCATTGCTACTTCCTTCTGTGCATGTGATTTCATTGCTACTTCCTGCTGTGAATGTGACATCATTGTTACTTTTAAGATTAAGCAAAATAGGCGGCCGGGGGGTGGGGGGGTGCCTCTTACCACTGGAACACCATCTAAGGCCTTTAACGACGAGATATGGAAGACAACGAAGAGCCGGTAATTATCTTGTTTCCAAACGATCAGGTTTCCGGACATGTCGAGGATGACCAGGTTGTTCAGCCCCTAGGAAATTGCAAGATGTTGCAGAAGAAGAAGAAGAAGAAGAGTTTGGATGTATATCCCCCCTTTCTCTCCTGCAGGAGACTCAAAGGGGCTTACAATCTCCTTGCCCTTCCCCCCTCACAACAAACACCCTGTGAGGTAGGTGAGGCTGAGAGAGCTCCGAGAAGCTGTGACTAGCCCAAGGTCACCCAGCTGGCGTGTGTGGGAGTGCACAGGCTAATCTGAATTCCCCAGATAAACCTCCACAGCACAGGCGGCAGAGCTGGGAATCAAACCCGGTTCCTCCAGATTAGATGCACGAGCTCTTAACCTCCTACGCCACTGCTGCTCCTTCCTACGTAATGGGATTATGGACCAAGATAATTAAAGGTTTTGAAAAAGCGTTTATCTGCCTACGACCCACAATGTCCATCTTCAGGGATTCACTTCTCCCCCAAGAGAAGCAGAGTGGGATGGTGGAGAGGGGAGAAACACAAGCTGTGCTCTTGATCTCCCCTCCCAGGAATAACTATAAGACTAAGCAGGGGCGTACTGCCCAAGAGGGCATATGGGGTCCAATGTCCCCGGGCTGTGGCCATTTCGTCAAGTGGGGGCGGAAAATTGCCCCCACACCCCTCCTCCTTCCCCTAAGTCCATTCACTGACTTCAAAGTGCAAAAAAGGTTGTTTGGTTGTGGTGGAGGAGGGTGGCCGCCCATCGTGGGGCGTGGAAAACTCAGATTTTGCACTGGGCTACGTTTTTCCTTGATACGCCTCTGGGACTAAGGAATAATGGAACAATCCAATCCCTTGCAGTGTGGCAGCCAGCCAACTGAGAATGTACTTTTGGTGGGGGTGACGGGCACTTTCACACATGCAGAATAATGCACTTTCAATCCACTTTCAATCCACTTTGCAGCTGGATTTTACTGTGCAAAACAGCAAAATCCACATACAAACAATTGTGAAAGTGGATTGAAAGTAACATAAGCATTTATTGTCATTGTGCACGCACAACGAAATTTACAGCAGCATTCCTCGATGCACACAATTTCAGATTCATACCCCATCCTCACTTTCCCCTTCCTCCACCCATCCCTACACAGCCCCAAACACATCAACACGAAGCCGCGGAGTTCAGCATAGCCACAGCTCTATAGCTGTCTCTAAGCCTCTCTGTCCTAGTTTTTATAGACCTGTATCGTCTGCCGGATGGTAACAGTTCAAAAAGAGAGTGTGCTGGATGAGACGGGTCTCTCGGAATATTTTGGGCTTTCTTTAGGCTTCGGGAATTATAGAGTTCTTCCAAGGAGGGGAGAGGGCAGCCGATAATCCTCTGTGCAGGAGTGATCACCCTTTGGAGCGCCTTCCTATCCGCCACGGTGCAACTGGAGAACCATACACAGATGCAGTAGGTTAAGACACTCTCTATAGCACAGCGGTAAAAGGACACCAGGAGTTTTCCATTCAGTTGTTGTTTCCTTAAAAGTCTCAGATAGTACAGTCTTTGCTGGGCCTTCTTAACCACCACGGCAGTCTGTACGCCCCAGGTCAGGCCCTCTTTAATCATAACGAAAGTGCATTATTCTACATGTGCGAAAGTGCTCAAAGAGCCGTCAAGCTGCAACCGATTCCTTCATTGTGCCCTCAGAACCACAAGGTTTTTCCAGACAAGAGATGAGCGGAGATGGTTTGCCATCACTTGTCCCTGCTTAGCGACCCTGGAATTCCTTAGGGAAGAAGAGTTAGTTTTTATATCGCACTCCTCTCAACGGCGGTCAACTTCAATGCAATATCCTCTGAGTGATACTGCACTGGGGACCCCTGACCCATCTCAGTTACAAAGTACTCACCTGGAAATTCAGGTTAAAAAACTGGTGGGTCACTCAGTGTGGTCGTGAGCAATGCAAGGGGCGAGGAGGTATCCCACCTTCCCGCCTGCACTGTTTTCCTTAGTGGAAACAGCACTGTGTTGGGCCTGTTTGCCCTTTCCTTGAACTCTGTGCATCCTGGGATCATGTGATGAAGGACACCTGCAGCCTGAGGAAGGGGCAAACAGTCCCCCCCAGCTGCCACAGTTCTCTCCAAACTCTCTCAGCCCCACCTTCCTCACAAGGCGTTCGTTGTGGGGAGAGGGAAGGAGATTGTAAGCCGCTTTGAGATCCCTTATGGATGAGAAAAGTGGGGTATAAATCCAAACTCTTCCTCCTCCTCCTCCTCCTCCTCCTCCTCTTCCACTAGGGAAAGCAATGCAGGAGGGAACATAAGAACATAAGAACTAGCCTGCTGGATCAGACCAGAGTCCATCTAGTCCAGCACGCTGCTACTCGCAGTGGCCCACCAGGTGCCTTTGGGAGCTCACATGCAGGATGTGAAAGCAAAGGCCTTCTGCTGCTGCTGCTCCTGAGCACCTGGACTGCTAAGGCATTTGCAATCTGAGATCAAGGAGGATCAAGATTGGTAGCCATAGATCGACTTCTCCTTCATAAATCTGTCCAAGCCCTTTTTAAAGCTATCTAGGTTAGTGGCCATCACCACCTCCTGTGGCAGCATATTCCAAACACCAATCACACGTTGCGTGAAGAAGTGTTTCCTTTTATTAGTCCTATAATTCTTCCCAGCATTTGGGGTCAAGCAATGGATGCCCCTGGTTCAGGTAAGTATTAGGAGAAAGAGAGAAAAAGTTCTCTCTGTCAACATTTTCTACCCCATGCATAATTTTATAGACTTCAATCATATCCCCCCTCAGCCGTCTCCTCTCCAAACTAAAGAGTCCCAAACGCTGCAGCCTCTCCTCATAAGGAAGGGGCTCCAATCCCTCAATCATCCTCGTTGCTCGTCTCTGCACTTTTTCTATCTCTTCGATATCCTTTTTGAGATGTGGCGACCAGAACTGAACACAGTACTCCAAATGCGGTCACACCACTGCTTTATAGAAGGGCATGACAATCCTTGCAGTTTTATTATCAACTCCTTTCCTAATCATCCCCAGCATAGAGTTTGCCTTTTTCACAGCTGCCATGCATTGAGTTGACATTCCCATGGAACTATCAACTAAGACGCCCAAATCCAAAGGTGAAAGGTCCTTCTCCTCTCCATCACAATGGTTGGAGTCTTGCCGAGTGACCCACTGATTTTTAAATACGAGTCCCTAGAAGAGTACAGTGTGACTATGAGATGGCTCAGGGCATCCCCAACACATCCCCTGTCACCCGCACTGTTTAGCTACACCCTTGGAGAAAGGTTTACCTTGAGATGGTAGATCTCTTGGTTGGAGGACACGTAGTTGTTGCTTATGTAGAGTTCCACAAGCGCATAGGTTTTTTGTAAGCCCACCAGCGACGTGATTCGGTTGTTCTCGAGGGAGAGGTAATGAAGGTGCGTCAAGTTGTCAAAAACGCTCCTCTCGAGGCTCGTGAGGTGGTTGTTGTTGGCACTCAATCGCATGAGTTTGGAGAGCCTGGAAATACCTAAGAAAGAGGACCACCACTCAAGAGTAGAACTAGAGCACAGGTGTCCAACTCACATCCTCCAGATGTTATGGACTACAGTTCCCATCATCCCCTGCCAGAATGATGCTGGCAGGGGATGATGGGAACTGTAGTCCATAACATCTGAAGGGCCGCGAGTTGGACACCTATGAACTAGAGGGAGCTGTAGAAGCTACAGTGGCAGGTGGGCCAGCTCAGGCACCAACCCTCTTCGCCACCATTGCAGGAGCAGCAGTGGCTTAGGAGGTTAAGAGCTCATGTATCTAATCTGGAGGAACCAGGTTTGGTTCCCAGCTCTGCCGCCTGAGCTGTGGAGGCTTATCTGGGGAATTCAGGTTAACCTGTACACTCCCACACACGCCAGCTGGGTGACCTTGGGCTAGTCACAGCTTCTCGGAGCTCTCTCAGCCCCACCTACCTCACAGGGTGTTTGTTGTGAGGGGGGAAGGGCAAGGAGATTGTCAGCCCCTTTGAGTCTCCTACAAGAGAGAAAGGGGGGATATAAATCCAAAACTCTCTCTCTCTTCTCTCTTCTAAGTCGAATGCTTTACCATCCAGGTTTGAGATGCAGTTCCCGTCCACCGTGAGCTCCTCCAGACAGCGACAAGAATCCATCCCTTCGATTCTCGTCAGGTTATTATTGCTAAATGACGCCCACCGCAAATTCTCCAGCTTTTCCAGATTGCTGATTTTGCTGAGGTGTTGCCCGTCAATGTCCAACACTGTGATCTGGAAGAGAAGAAGAGGAAAGAACGCCTCAGCGCAAGACCCCAGCGCTACCACGGGGCATCGGACCCTCGCGTTTCCGCCCATGGGTAGGGTCAACTGGTCAGAGTTACCTATTCCAACTGGGGGGATTCTTGGAGACACCCAGTGAGGCCGTCCTGCTCAAGCAGGGTTCTCAACTCTGGGTTGTAAAATTTCTGGAGACTTGAGGTAAAGCCTGAAGGAAGCACCTCAACCAGAATATAAAGCCATAAAATCCACCCCTCGGCTATTTTCTCCAGGGGAGCTCACCTATGAACTATGAAGATCAGTCGTAATTCTAGGTGTCAAACTCGCGGCCCTCCAGAGGTTATGGACTACAGTTTCCATCATCCCCTGCCAGCATGATGCTGACAGGGGGTGATGGGAACTGTAGTCCATAACCTCTGGAGGGCCACGAGTTTGACGCCTGTGTTCTAGGACATCTTTGGGCCAACGGCGTAACAGTAATGGGCACAGGAGGTATCCATCTCCCTGGGCGCACGCTGCCGAGCCCTGCCCCGCCGGCTCCCTGCAGGAACCTAGAACTACAGGCCTGGAGAGAGCAGAAGCTGGCCTGCAGGGGGGTGGGGTTTAGTGGCAGGCGGCCGGGTGCTAGCCTAGGCTGCCCGCTGTGGTGCCCCACCCTGGCAGAGAGCCAGGAGGGGGAACATGGGGAGGGGGTCATGCCCAAGTGCCATGTAGGCCTGGTACACCCCTGCTCTGAGCACCACCTGGAAGTTGGCAGCCCTGGGTTTAAGGCACCACCGGGTGGTGGGGCTCATCTCTGGAGGGGATGAGTCTGCCTATCGGAGTGGGGTGGACCGACTGCTCTCATGGTGCAGGGAAAATAACCCGGTTCTTAATACACAAACAAGACAAAGGAGCTTATCGTGGACTATAGAAGGAATAGCTCAGAAATTCAGCCCTTGACTATAAATGGAGATCAAGTAGAGCGGGTGGCTAGTTTTAAATTTCTGGGCGTTATGATTAAAGAGGACTTGACCTGAGGCTGCATTGCACAGAGACTGGCCACCGGGTGGTTAAGGAGGCCTCCAGCAAAAGACTGGTGGTACCTATCTGGAGACTTCTTTAAGGAAACAACAACTGAATGGAAAACTCCTGGTGTCCTTTTTACTAAGCTGTGCTATAGTGTCTTTAAACCCCTTTCACTGCATCTGTGTATGGTTCTCCAGTTGTCCCAGTTCAGGCAGATAGGAAGGCGTTTCTCCCAAAGGGTGATCACTCCTGCACAGAGGATGATCGGCTGCCCTCTCCCCTCCTTGGAAGAACTCTTCTATAATTCCCCGGCTTCCGCTTAAAGAAAGCTCCAAAATATCTCTGGAGAGACCAGTCTCATCCAGCACACTCTCTTTTTGAACTGTTACCATCCGGCAGACGATACAGGTCTATCAAAACTAGGACAAAGAGGCTTAGAGACAGCTTCTACTCTAGAGCTGTGGCTATGCTAAACTCCGCGGCTTTGTGTTGATGTGTTTGGGGCTGTGTAGGGATGGGTGGAGGAAGGGGAAAGTGAGGATGGGGTATGAGTCTGAAATGGTGTGCATCGAGGAATGCTGCTGTAAATTTCGTTGTGCGTGCACAATGACAATAAAAATGCTTATGCTTTTATTCCCATGGTGGACCGAGACTCACGATGTGCTCTGTCTTTTATTAACATACCCAGCAAAGTTATGATGATTTGTTATCTTGCAGGACTTTTCCAGTTACAGACACGTTTATTTCATAGGTATTCCCTCTCCACAAAGAACCTTGGAAACAGTTGGGTTGGTTTTGAGGGGGAGAGACTCGGGAACCCAAATGGTGAAGTTTCAGTACTTCACCAAACTACATTTCCTAAAATTCTTTAAACATACCTGAGCATGCAAGTCAGAGGAAGAGAGGTGGCATGACGGTGAAATGTGACATAAAGTTGAGGTTTTTAGAACGGAGATGTCCACGAGGTGCGTCCAAACACTGCCCTGGTTGGGAATTGTAGCATGCAAACAGGGAATATTGAGGAAGCAATTTCAACTGCAGGTTCAAAGTGACTGTATGGCAATAGATCCTCCTCCTCCCATTCCAATCTTGCTAGTCCATGTGGACTAGCACCTCTTGAAAAGGACGGCTGTCTCGCATGTCGGGATTACAAGCAACCAGTTGGTTAGGAGTCAGAGCACCAAATGGTGGTGTTGTGGTTAACAGCGGGTGGATTCTAATCTGGAGAACCGGGTTTGATTCCCCACTCCTCCACCTGGGTGGCGGAGGTTTATCTGGTGAACCTGATGTGTTTCCACACTCCTACATTCCTGCTGGGTGACCTTGGGCCAGTCACAGTTCTTCAGAACTCTCTCAGTCCCACCTGCCACACAAGGTGTCTGTGGTGGGAAGAGGAAGGGAAAGGAGCTTGTAAACCCCTTTTAGTCTCCTTACAGGAGAGAAAGGTAGGGTATAAATCCAAACTCCTCCTCCTCCTCCTCCTCCTCCTCCTCCTCCCTCTTCTTCTTCTTCTTCTTCTTCTTCTTCTTCTTCTTCTTCTTCTTCTTCTTCTTCTTCTTCTTCTTCTTCTTCTTCTTCTTCTTCTTCTTCTTCTTCTTCTTCTTCTTCTTCTTCTTCTTCTTCTTCTTCTTCTTCTTCTTCTTCTTCTTCTTCTTCTTCTTCTTCTTCTTCTTCTTCTAATATCGACCCCATCGGCCTAAATACAGCATTTCAGGGCAGTGTCTGTAAACGCTCTTTTCTCAAGGTACAAAGAGCAAGACCGCGAGGCTTCCCTTTGCAAACATGCTCTCCAATTGAACTGACAGTGGAGCATTCAACCTTTTCATCTTGCCACATTAACATGATTCTGGAAGATGGGGCCACGACATAGGTTAAGACAGGTTCGAACGCCTGAGGATCTCCATGGATTGCATCCTACGCTGGCTTCCTCTGACAGGATGCACTTGAAATGGCAGGTGGTCGCTCAAGACAACAGCCGCGTCCGAAGGAAGAGCGCCCATGAAGCTTGCTTCAGAATTAGTTGGGCCTGTTTGGTCCTGAGAACCTGGACAGCAGTTACCAAACTATTCTGGGCTACATGGACCACTGGACTGAAGGACTATCGGCCAACTGTTCATGCCAAAATTGCATCCTATCTACTGAAAGGACCGCACCAGACTTTCACAGAAGTTTTCGGATCTTTTTGTGTGTGTGATTTCCACTATGCTTCTTTTATAGTGCTTTTTATAGTGCTGAGCCCTTTGGGGGGTAGGGCGGTTTATCAAATCGAATTAATAGTAGTAGTAGTAGTAGTAGTAGTAGTAGTAGTAGTAGTAGTAGTAGTAGTAGTAGTAGTAGTAGTAGTAGTAGTAGTAGTAGTAGTAGTAGTCTTAGGAGTAGTAGGAGGAATCTCAAGAAATCTTGAAAACATCTGAAAGCTTCCAAGCCTGTCCTGGACAATAGTCCAATACGTTGCTATAGAAAAGCAGCACTTCTAGGAACCGCACACATCTCTACGAAATGGTTCTAATATCCCAGGTCCCTGGGAAGGACTCTATTATTCGGAGATGAATTCATGACACTTGTGCTGTGTTAGAAGTTATGTATAATGGTTATTTATTACCGGTTGGCTGGTCGGTTAATAATTAATAATAATAATAATAATAATAATAATAATAATTATTATTATTATTATTATTATTATTATTATTATTATTATTATTATTATTATTATTATTATTATTATTATTATTATTTAGGGCATGTTTTTTCCAAGTGCTTCCCCTGCCCCGGTGTAATTATTCTTTTTTCATGCTTCTATGTTTTATTTCTTGTTTATTTTATTTAAAACATTTTTTGGCCCACTTTTCCACTCAGCTCAGCTCAGGGTCTCCAAGTTTGGTGAATGGTGAAAACGTTTTTAAAAAACACACGTGCGCATATATACAATAAACCCGTGAGCACACACACACACACCCAAACTGTAAAATACACACACACACACAACGTAAACAAAATGAACCACAAATACATAAATCCATACATGGGAAGAAAGGAAATGCCAAAAACAGAAAAGTCTTCCCCCCTTCCTATACTTATTCCTTTTTTAAAAAAATATGTTTATTTAAATTTCATTGGTACAGTGTAAGGAATATATTGTGAAATAGGTGACAGTTAAAAAATAATTAACAATTGTAGTAACAGGTAAAGGTACATAGTTTGTGTCAATAGTCAGACAGAGAGGATTTAGCCTTCCTCCTCTGTATCTTAGGCTCATTCCACACATGCAGAATACTGCACTTTCAAACTGTTTTCAGTGCTCTTTGAAGCTGTGAGGAATAGCAAAATCCTCTTGCAAACAGTTGTGAAAGTGGGGACCTCAAGGGTCATCTAGTCCAACCCCTGCCCAACACAGAGAATTCACAACGACCGTCTCCCCCACTCCCCCAGTCAACCTTGTTCATTGTCCTCCTCTCTCACCTTAAGCAGCCCCAAATTCCATGAGGGTCCTCCAATTATATTTCCAGGCAGCTTCTCAGTGAAATCTCACACAAAAGCACATTATGTTATTTCACCCTAAATAGGTTTCCCACAATGGAATATCTGTGTAGATACCACCCCTCAAATAGTACTGCAACAATGTTTTGCTACTTAAGAGGTAGAAAGTGTTTTCCTTGATGTTGTTGGTTTTCGACCATTGTCCCGCACTGCAAAATATGTGGCAGACATCAAGGAAAACAATGTATTATCGAAGGCTTTCACGGCTGGAATTACTAGGGTGTTGTGGGTTTTCCAGGTTCTATGGCCGTGTTCCAGCAGCATTTTCTCCTGATGTACTGCCTGCATCTGTACAGTTTTATGACTGAACGCTGTGTTTTAATGTATACCACTACTTTGTATGGTTTGTTATTTATTACATGTTGTGAACCGCCCTGAGCCCTTTGCGGGAGGGCGGTATATAAGTTTAATAATAATAATAATAAATAAGTAAGTAAGTAAGTAAGTAAGTAAGTAAGTAAGTAAGTAAGTAAGTAAGTAAGTAAGTAAGTAAGTAAGTAAGTAAGTAAGTCATTCCCACATAAAGATGCCATGGGAATCCCAAAAGTCATGGAAAGACACCAACCACTGGACCATCATAATAAAGGAGAAAGATAGGGAGAAGAGATCCTATTTCAGGAACGAACACCCAACATTCAGTAACGTTCCCCCTTACCAATGTAAACCAGTTGCTCCCAAATATGTCCAGCTTATTCTTGCTCATCTGGCTCAGGACTTTGGCCGCAGGTAGAACGCTGAGGACACGGATCTTCTCCGTATCTGTCCTCGCCCGCTCCCGCAACATCAGCTGTGGAAACAAAGACAACACATTTAAATGGCGAGACAAAAATCTCACAGCTACTGACCTTCTGCCCTTAGCATCTGGGTCCCCACTTTTAGCTCCACCCGACATCTCAACCTCAGATAATTTTCTGCTGGCATCCATTGACGGTTTTCTGTACTAGAAAAATACATAAACACTTCTTAAGTGCTTCTTCAACTATGAACACTTGATGGAAGCGGTGACAGAAAAGAGGAAACCGGCTTGGTATGTAGCCCCCCACACGAATGCGCACTAGAGTTTCCAAACCCCTAATGGGGTCTGGAGAGCTTTCAGAATTACAACTCATCTCTAGACTACTGTCAGGCGGGAGCCTGGCATCGAGCAGAGAAGAAGAAGAGTTTGGATTTATATCCCCCGCTTTCTCTCCTGTAGGAAACTCAAAGGGGTTTGCAATCTCCTTTCCCTTCTTCCCTCACAACAAACACCCTGTGAGGTGGGTGGGGCTGAGAGAGCTCTGAAGAACTGTGACTAGCCCAAGGTCACCCAGCTGGCGTGTGTGGGAGTGCACAGGCTAATCTGAATTCCCCAGATAAGCCTCCACAGCTCAGGCGGCAGAGCGGGGAGTCAAACCCGGTTCCTCCAGATTAGAATGCACCTGCTCTTAACTACTATGCCACGAGGGGGGATGGGGGATGAACAAGCTGACGGCAAAATAGGCCGTATCTCAGTCCCCCGACCCTGAGTCCATCCTGCATTCCTGTCTTTCGTGCCTTCTGTAGTGTGGGATAGAGCTAAAGGATGGGGGGAGGAAGGATACGGGATTGATGTATTGAGGTTGTTTGAATGTTCTACATAGGTGTCAAACTCGCGGCCCTCCAGATGTTATGGACTACAGTTCCCATAATCCCCTGCCAGCAGGATGCCGTAAAAGAGGCTGTTCGAATGTTGGGAGGCCAGTTCCCGCATAACGTAAGGAACCAGTAAAGTCCAGGCCAAAAGTAACTTTTCAAGTTCTTTATTGAGCTGGCATTCTAAGTCGATCACAATGCGGGAACTGGCCTCCCAACGTTTGAACAGCCTCTTTTACGGGCTCCCCACCAGTTCCCGCCAAAGTTAGATAAACACCTGTAGTTCCCATCCGAAAAACACATTGAAACAGTTTCACACAGACAGGCAAAAGAAACAGAAGATACAGATACTAGAAACTACAGATACTAGCAACACTCCCCAATCTGGGCGTCCCACCAACCTTGTCAGACGAAAACCTTCCAAGGCTAAGCAGCAACTTTACACACTGCCTCTCACAGGATACAGCTTTGTATTGGTCCAACGAAGTCAGTATTGCCTACACAGACTGGCAGCGGCTCTGCAGGATCTTAGATAGAGGTTTTTCACATCACCCGCTCAACCGGAGATGCGAAGGATTGAACCTGTTCCCTTCGGCCTGCTGAGTCGACGCCCCACCCCCGAGCCACGGTCCCTCCCATAGCATAGAACGTGTGCTTCAGAGCACAGGGAGTTGCGTGACTCTTAAAAACAACAGCCATCAGAATCGCTCGAAAGAGCACTTCAAACGGTGCCAGCAATACACACCGGACCAAGGAAAATGGTCACAATCTGCCAGAGGACATCAAACCTGAGAGATTCTGGAATCCACTATGAACCGGGCGGCGGCGGCTGCCTCTTCCTCGGTAATCGGGACCCCGTCCAGTTGGGTCAGAGTCTTCAGTTGGCCAATCACATTCAATCGCACAGAAGCTGGCTGGGGTGGGGGGTGGGGGGTGGGGGCAAGACAAGAGAAAAGCACTGATTGTCGTTGGTAGTGAACCTTTTCGATGGGGGAAGATCAAGTTAACAGTGCAGATTTTCCAGCAAAGACCCGTCGCTGGTGGAAGAACGAGGGCCAAACTGCACATGCTAACCTGTGAGCGCCGAATTTCCCAACCTGACTTTGAAATCTAGTCATACATCGTGCTGATGAGAACTTGTTTCCCAAACACATGGGTCCCACACACTTGGGCCAATGTGAATTGGGGTCCCACACGCTTGGAAGGGGGCCAATGTGAATTGGGGTCCCACACGCTTGGGCCAATGCATTTCCTCTTGCCCCACGCATGCTTCTCGCTATCCCCAGGGAAAGCTAGAGCACTTCTGGCATGCACCAGAGCAGGGCACGGCTGGGAGACGCCAGCAGTGGGTAATCAGCCAGAGAAAGCAGCAGAGTGGAATGAGAAACTGACATCTCAGCTACACTGTTTCCCCTCTGAATCCTTGGTGCGCTCTGAACAATGTAATGTTATATAGTGCTCCACCTATGACATTTATCACCTCATTTCACACCATCCCTAGTAGAGAAGCCACTACAGTAATAGTTACAATGTAGTAATAATAACAGAAGACAATGATAGCGAGTAGTGGTAATGACCACATACTGGCATGATGTGGTTGTAGAAGCACAGAGCAGTATCAGTAGCGAGTAACCATAATTGCAGAAAGTAGTAGCAGCAGTAGTAGCAGCAGTAGTAGCAGCAGCAGGAGTAGCAGCAGCAGCAGCAGAAGAAGAAGAAGAAGAAGAAGAAGAAGAAGAAGAAGAAGAAGAAGAAGAAGAAGAAGAAGAAGAAGAAGAAGAAATGGTACTATAGTAGTACCAGTAGTAGTAGTAAAATATATGATACAGTAGTAGTAGTAGTAGTAGTAGTAGTGGTGGTGGTGGTGGTGGTGGTGGTGGTGGTGGTGGTGGTGGTGGTGGTGGTAGTAACAACATATATGTTACTATAGTAGTAATACCACTTCTACTTCCAAGTTGTAGTATGGCTATGGTAGTTGCTGTAGTAGATGACTGCCTTGGATGAACCTATTTGTTTTAAATAAATAAAGTACTGAGACTTTTAAGGTTGTGTTTGTAGTTGCAACAGTGTTACTCAAACTGAGCATGAAATATACAAACAAAAAGACAAAATACCCTGAACTTTAGGGGAAAGAAGCCATTTGGACTGAAACATACCTTATGCCACGGGTTATGCTTGATATTCAGATTCTGCACCATGGGCATGTGTCTCCGTAAAACACTAATTTCTTCCCCCGTCTTCTTCAACTGGTTCCAGCTTAGATCCAAGTGTTTCAGTTTGCTTAGACCTCTCATGCCCTCCAGGGTGATCACGTGGTTATGGCTGGCATCAAAATATTCGAGGTTTGGCTGAAATTTGGTATCGATTAGGAGGAAAATTTAGAAATGCAGGAGTCATCACATGTATTGATACAGCTTCATTAGGTAGGCAATGTTTGCAGCGACGATCCGGAGTGCAACAGAGCTTGATCCACAGATCCCCAACCCCCTTCAAAAACTTAGAATCACAGAGTTGGAAGAGACCCCAAGGGCCATCAAGTCCTACCCCCTGCAATGCAGGAACACACAATCAAAGCACTCTCTTTAAAAACATCCAAAGAAGGAGACTCCACCTTGAACAGCCTTTATCATCAGGAAGTTTTTCCTGATGTTTACGTGGAATCTCTTTTCCTGCACCTTGAATCCATTATTTGCTCAACAGAGCTGCTCTTTGGCCACTGAAGATCTGATTGGCTGTGCAGCTTTTAAGAATTGCTTTGGAAGCAGAGCACAAAGACCTTCACGACACGACTGAATGTACACAAGAAAATAATTTAAAACTTCATGTTCATTTTAAAAGGCATCCTGTTTAACAGACCTTCAGCCTGAAATGTTGAAGAGTTTCTACTAGTATTATGCATAGCCTCACTCCCTGCCAATTTGTGGTTGGCCGAACCTCCTCAAGCTGCCATTTTCTTTTTGGTCCCACCTCCCCAGGTCGCCATTTTCTGGTTATGTTCACCTCGCTTTGCCAGAATTCCAAAGGCGCCCACAGGCACACGAAGGCTCAGAATCCCAATTCTAAAGATAAACCAGGGTGATTTTTCATTATGAAGAGCAAATACACATTTCTCTTACCAGGTGATAAACATCGTCAAGAGAAGTGAATTCATTGAAACTGATGATCAGTTTCCGCAACCCTAGGAGCCGGGAAATATCTCGTAGCTTGCTCAGCCGGTTCCCGTGCAAGTTCAGAACCTAACATCAAAAGCAAGGTTTGTTTTGTTATTGACAGAACTGGCAGGTCTCTTCTCTGTTCACAAGAGTGACCGAAGACATCAAAGAGCCTTAGGCAGAGATAGAACATCTCCAGAAAAATCCAAGCCACGAGGAGGGATTTTTGCATGTGTTACGTGTCACCAAGCTACTTCCAACTTCTGGCGACCCTAAGAATTAATGACCTCTAAAACGTCCTAGCATTAACATAAAAATACAAAAAAAATAAAATAAACAGCCTGGTCTTGCAAACTGAGGGCCATGACATAATTCCTTTACATAATAATTATCAAATTTTAAAATCCTCCATAATGGACCTAAGGTGCAGGCAGAGGCAGAAAAGCCAGAATGCAAAGCGAATAATGGGAACCCTTTAGTTCCACTATATCTTTCAAGCTCAAGGCATTAAGCTGTCCCTGGGGTAACTAGAATTTGGGTAGCCGGGTATAGATGTACAAGGAGAGACCTTAGAACGGCAATGCAGGGGTGGGGGGTGGGGGGGAAGCCTGGAGCCCTTGGTCCTCCCAGTAAGCAATTCATACAAAAACCAGGTGGTGGCAGCAGTTGAACTGAGAGAGGGAGAGAAAAGCTACTCTGGGCGTCAGGGAAACCAAATGGGTGACCCTGGGAAATGTAGTTCCCACCAGAACAGGAAGGCCTGTTCTCCAGCCTGCTCGGTTTTCTAAAGTAAGTGTGTGGGGGGGGGATGCTGCAGGGGGGGCGGGGGAAATGGGGAGTGGCCGGGGGGATTTTGCGCCCCCGCACGCGACCCAAATTCATGTGCCCGGTGCGTCGCGCCCACCCCACCCCCTAGGAGCTTCGCCGCTGATCGAACGTGTTTTTTATTAGTCAGACCTCATGGGAGGAGTTAAGAGTCCTAAACTTTCAATACTATTAAACCCTTTTTCGAACTGTTGCTCATTTGTCTGTGGGCCTTACATTTTGTTCTGGCCAAGTACAAGGCACCTGATATTAGTTCGCTTGGGAAACAGAACAGTCCTCCATTTCAATTTTGCAACAGTCCTATGAGGTGACTCAGGCTGAGCGTGCGCAACTCCGTGCTCACCGTTATCTTACTGTAAAAGTTGGTCTTGGCCACTGCGAAGATGGTCTTTTCATCCAAGCAAACAATTCTGGGCTTCGGCTTCACAACGGGTTCCATGTTCAAAACCTGCTCATCGCACTGCAGGTCCTGGGACAGAATGAAACCCGCCGAATTTCTCCTCCCTTCCTCCGAAACCACATTGCTGAGCGAAGAGAACAGGGTCTCCACTTTGACCTGTGTGAGAGACCACGCCCCCGGCTCATCCTCCGTTTATTAGGTATTTACATTTTAAACTTCAAAACACTACGGAAATAATCTGAACCTCAAGCAAGGCTTCGTTTCGAAGGATCAAAATTCTGGGGATTACGCTGAGGGGACAAATCCTTTCCTAGTTAGCAAAGTCAGAAGAAGAGGTAAGTAAGGTTACCAGCCACAAGGTGGATCCACCATATTGAGAAGCACGGCAGATGCACCAGCACTGAAACAGCAACAAAGTAACCAACTCCTGTATAATATATATACACACACACACACATATCAGAGGCGTAGATGCAATGGGGACATCCGGGGCAGCTTGCCCCGGGAGCCACCATTGCAGTCACGTATCGGGGCAGGCAGGGTGTTTCGGGGGCAGGGCAGGGCGGGGGTGGGGTGGGAGGGGGCGCATGGGCAGTTCATGCCCCGGGTGCAGTTCCCCCTCCCTTCGTGGGTGGGTGGGTGGGTGGGTGGGTAGGTAGGTAGGTAGGTAGGTAGGTGGGTGGGTGGGTGGGTGGATGGATGGATGGATGGATGGATGGATGGGTGGATGGGTGGGTGGATGGGTGGATGGGTGGATGGATGGATGGATGGATGGATGGATGGATGGATGGATGGATGGATGGATGGATGGATGGATGGATGGATGGATGGTGGATGGATGGATGGATGGATGGATGGATGGATGGATGGATGGATGGATGGATGGATGGATGGATGGATGGATGGATGGATGGATGGATGGATGGATGGATGGATGGATGGATGGAGTCAAATACAAATTCAAGGATCTCTAGGAGTTGTAGCTACGTAGAAATAAAGCAAAAAGTATATAATGACTCAGAGACAGCACTTCAAGATATTGGAGGCTGAAATTAATAGTGTTTCTGATAAAATTAGAGAAGGTAAGAGGAAGAAATTCACTACAGATATTTCTGACTATAATTGGTTGACAAAGAACCATCAATCTCGCATTAAAAAGGGGTTGGATGGAGAGATTTGGAGGATCAGGGGAGTTGCTCTCTGGAGTTTGATTGCACTGACTGAGTCTGTACATCAGCTGATGGGGATGTAGGCACCATGATGCCAGCTGACACCTTTCCTGGTACTTGCCAAGTGGCTTTGGGAAGTGGGTGGAGACACACAGGGTTCTTGCGCAGCAAAGCCTTTGATTGGCTGTGCAGATTAAAATAATATTTCACTGACTGCTGCCACCACAGTGTGGGTTTTATTTTATCTCTTACTCTATTTTCCCTGTGTGTGTGTGTGTATATATAAACTACCTTTCTTTCCCCCTTCACTTGGGCTTCCTGTATGTGCATGGCTCCACCTCCTGCAGTAGCCATTTTATGAGTGGCTCCGCCTCCCATGGCAGCCATTTTGCGGTTAGGCCCACTACCCTGAGTCAGAACTCCAAAGATACCTACAGGCTGAAAAGGGTTGGGGGATCCCTGGTCTACAGTCCTTATCCCCGAACACATCGCTAGGAAAGAGGAAATCCATACCGATGTGATGAACTCAAACTCGACGACGTATTCCGGCAAAACCAAATCAGAATCGAACACAAACCATTCGCACTGCCGGAGGCTGCAGTCACAGTTTCTGAACTCTGTGGAAGAACAGACTTCTGACGCTGGAGAAAAAAGGAAAAGGAAGTTGATTTTCTGATCGGTCTTTCTAGGAATGTTTTTATCTTGTCTTTCCTCCAAGGAGCTCAGGTTAGCATAAGTGGGTTGCCTTAGTTCTCACAACCCTTGGAGGTAGGTTAGGATCAGAGGCGTATCTAGGGAAAATGTAGCCTGATTGCAAAATCTGAACTTTCCGCCTCCACCCCTCCAGCTGCCCTCCCCCACCGTGACCAAACAATGTGTTTTTTTGCACCAGATCATCTCAAAGTCACATTCACATTATAGAACATGCCCTAAATCTCAAGTCTGCAAATCACTTGTCTTGAAGTCAGTGTATGGACCGGGGGGCGGGGGGTGGGGAGAGGAGAGGTGTGGGGGGCAATTCACCCCCTGTGACTAAATGGTTGCAGTCTGGGGACATTTGACCCCGTATGTCCCCCTGGGTGTTACGCCCCTGGTTGGATAAGAGAAAATGATTTTGTGTCACTGTGGAAGATTTGAACCCAGGTCACCTGCATCCTAGTCTGATGTTCTAACCACTACACTACACCAAACTGGCTGCTAGAGATGGCCTTTAAAAAAGGGAGGGGGTTGTTAGATGTTCCATAATACAAAAGTCACAATCCTATTTACTCCTAGTTGGGGAGAGTAAGGTCGATTCCGCACTTGCATTATCGACCTAAGTTCGAGCTGCGTTCGACCTAAGTGCTCCGCACAACCACTGGGATCGACGTGGTTTTGTACCAGCTTCGCCCCGTGTAACGGTCAAATGTCCGACTCCAGTTGGGAACTACTACTTTTTCAGGGAACCATGCTCAAACTCAGCTTGATTCCAGTAAAGTGCGGAATCTCTGGTGCCAGGAGTCCCCCATTCAGTCAATCACAGCTGAGTGTTTCGGGCATGCGTACAGCTGGCCAATCAAAAAACACCACCCTCGTCCCTCCATTCCTGTGGCAGTTTTTTTAATAACATGTGTGGGGATAGACGGAACATGGCCATAGAACAGTAGCCAATCGGAACAGAGCGGCGAAGAGGCACAGGATGGTTCCGCCCTCCGAGCTGGGATCAAGCTGGTTGCAGTGGGGAACAACAATGGCTTCGACCTAGGTTAGTACCCTTCTCAGGGAACTGGGTCGAACCTATTTTACTCGTGTGCGGAATCGCCCTAAGATCAGTAGAACACAGTGAGATAGAAACAAGACCAGTATTGGGCTGAAAGACTAGCGAAGAAAGAACACGAACCCTCTCCACTGATCTCTGAATGGGACCCATTCACACCACGAACATCTGGGGCTTAACTTGGATCAAAGTGGTCCTTCATTTACTCCCTGCGCAGGGGGTGGTAAAAGCCAGCCACCAAAAGTCACGTTCCAGAAAGAAATTGGAAATCAATGGAAATCTGCTAGAAATGAACAGAAGTGGCACAGCAAAGCTCTGCAAAGCTCAGAAAAGCCTTTCCAACACATGCATGGGTGTAGCGAGGGGGGGACACGAGGGGGCTGTTACCCCTGGCTCCGGCCCTGCAAAAAAAAACCCTGTGTTTCCTTTAAAATTCAGCCTACGCTTGCTTTCCTTCTAGCCAACTGGTGCCTAGGCCGGCAAGAGACTGGGGGTAGGACAAGGCCTTCCCTGCCCTAAGTTGTCTCCAAATCCAGTCTCTTGCTGGCCTAGAGAGCCAACCTAGAGAGCCAGTGGATTCTAATCTGGAGAACCAGGTTTGATTTCCCCACTCCTCCACTTGTGTGACAGAGGCTTATCTGGTGAACCACATTAGTTTCCACACTCACGTGGAGGCATGGTAAATCAAACCTGGTTCTTCAGATAAGAAGATGTCGCTCTTAACCACTGCACCATGCTGACTCTCATACTGGCTTGATGTCAGTATTGTCTACTCCAGAGGTCTGCACCTGTGGCTCTCCAGATGTTCATGATCTACAATTCCCATCAGCCCTTGCCAGCATAGCCAATTGTAGTCCATGAACATCTGGAGAGCTGCAGGTTGCAGATCCCTGGACTAGAGGGCCTCAAGAAGGAGGAGGAGGAGGAGGAGGAGGAGGAGGACATCTGGAGAGCCGCAGGTTGCAGATCCCTGGACTAGAGGGCCTCAAGAAGAAGGAGGAGGAGGAGGAGGAGGAGGAGGAGGAGGAGGAGGAGGAGGAGGAGGAGGAGGAGGAGGAGGAGGAGAGAACATCTGGAGAGCCGCAGGTTGCAGACCCCTCTACTCTGGCTGGCAGCAGCTATCCAATGTCACAGGCAGAGGTCTTTCACATCACCTACCACCTGTTGCTTTCAACTGGAGATTCAATTTTCACATCACCTACCACCTGTTGCTTTCAACTGGCAGCCATTGATAAACTAAATGTTACCAAATCCCCTGGCCCAGATTGCATTCACCCAAGAGTTCTTAAAGAGCTCAAGCATGAAATTGCTGATCTTCTCACTTTAATATGCAACTTATCCCTGAAATCAGGCTCCATCCCTGAAGACTGGAAGATGGCCAATGTCACACCAATCTTTAAAAAAGGATCTAGGAGGGACCCGGGAAATTACAGGCCAGTCAGTTTGACATCTGTTCCTGGTAAATTAGAAGAATCTATCATTAAAGATAAAATTATAAAACATGTAGAAAGCAAGACCTGCTGGAGGAAGAGCTTCAGCATGGCTTTTGCAGAGGCAAATCCTGTCTTACAAACTTACTAGAGTTCTTTGAGGGTGTAAACAGGCATGTGGACAGGGGTGAACTGGTGGACATTGTCTTGGATTTCCAAAAGGCTTTTGACAAAGTTCCTCACCAGAGACTGTTGGAGAAAACTCTCAGCAATCAACAAGGAATAAGAGGGGAAGTCCTCCTATGGATTAAAAACTGGTTTAGGAAACAGGGAAACAAAGAGTGGGTGTAAATGGGAAGTTCTCACAATGGAGAGGATAAGCCGTGGAGTGGTGTCCCCCCTAAGGATCCGTTTTGGGGAGACCAGTGCTCTTTAACCTATTCATAAATGACCTGGAAGTAGGGGTGGGTAGCGTGGTGGCACAAGCTTTGGCAGATGATACCAACTTATGTAGGGTGGTGGAGAACCACAAAGCGATTGCCAAGAAGCTCCAAAGCGGACCTTGATAAATTAGGTGAGTGGGCTCCAGAAAATGGCAAATGCAGTTCAATGTAGCAAAATGTAAAGTGATGCTGCACATATTAGGGCAAAAAATCCAAACTACACATTAACACGCTTACAGGGGTCAGATGCTACTCCGTAGTCACAGACCAGGAAAGGATTTTAGGCGTCTTAGCTTGAAGTAGTTCCATGGGAATTGTCAAACTCAAATGCATGCAACAGCTGTGAAAAGGCAACTTCCTATGCTGGGGATCATTAGAAAAGGAATTTGATAAATAAAAAATGCAAAGATTATCAAAAAATGCTCCTTTTTATATAAAGCAGTGGATAAGGAAGCCAAAGCACTCTGAGTACTGTGTCCAGTTCACAATGGTCACCGCATCTCAAAAAAGGATATTGAGGAGATAGAAAAAGTGCAGCGAAGGGCAACCTGGGATGATTGAGTGGACTGGAGCTAACCTTCCCTATGAGGAGAGGCTGCAGCCGCTTTGGGGACTCCTTTAGTTTAGGAGAGAGGAGGCTGGCTGAGGGGGGATGTTTGGGAAGTCTACCAAAAATTATGCATGGGGTAGAAAATGTTGACAGAGAGAAATTTTCTCTCTTTCTCACAATACTAAGAAACCAGGGGCATACATTTGAAAAATGCTACAGGGGGAAGAATTGGCTAGAACTAATAAAGGGAAAACACTTCTTCATAGCGTGTGATTGGTGTTTGGAATATGCTGCCACAGGAGGTGGTGATGGCCACTAACCTGGATAGCTTTAAAAGGGGCTTGGACAGATTTATGGAGGAGAAGTCGATTTATGGCTACCAATTTTGATCCTCCTTGATCTGAGATTGCAAATGCCTTAACAGTCCAGGTGATCGGGAGCAACAGCCGCAGAAGGCCATTGCTTTCACATCCTGCACGTGAGTCTCTTAAAGGCACCTGGCGGGCCACTGGCGAAGTAGCAGAGAGCTGGACTTAGATGGGACTTGGGTCTGATCCATTGGCTTTGTTCTTTATGTTCTGGCGGTTCTTTAAGTGAGGACAGGGATTGAACCTGGGTCCTTCTGCATGCCAAGCTGATGCTCTACCTCTGAGCCGCGTTCGCTCTCGGAAGACTCCACACAGAGTTCTCTCTCCATAAGGGAAGGGAGTCATTCATTTGGGTAAGCTTTTTGAACCCGACTGATAGGTGTGTAAAAAGGGGGTATCCTCTTTTCTGGTCTGCATAGAACAGAAGACTGATTCAAAGTGCTACATTTCCTTCAGGAAACCGAACTGTATCTCAGTCCCGGCGGTTCAATTAGCGAATGTCAAAGGAACGCTTGTGACCATCCTGCAGAATCCACTCTGGGGTTATGAGTCGGAGGAACCATAAACAAGCAGGTCAATTGCTACAGCGACTGTATTCTCAGGACATACGTGACTGGAAGAAAAGCGTCAGAACCAGGTTGCCTCAGTGCTACGTCGCCCCTGGCGTTTGTGGCTTCTGCCGTTCTTCTTGGGCTCCAGACTCTAACCTGGAGAAGTGGGTTTGATTCTCCACTCTTCCATGTGAGCAGCAGACTCTAATCTGGAGGACTGGGTTTGTTTCCCCGCTCCTCCACATGAAGCCTGCTGGCTGACCTCAGGCTAGTCACAATCCTCTCAGAACTCTCTCAGCCCCACCTGCCTCACAAGATGCAGGGGAGAGAAAGGGAAAGGAGTCTGTACGTTTTGCACCAGGCTACATTTTCCCTAGATACACCTCTGCATAAATGCAAACTCTTCTTCCATGAAGCCATCTGCACAACCCAGGAGACACAGTGGCCCGCCTGTGATAAACACATCTGGCTCATGTGTGAGGCTAGAGCTCCCTCTAGTGGCTCCATGATACAATTCATCCCCCCCCCCCCCCCCACTATTCTATGCTCACACCTCTTTGAACTGGAGGCCTGCTATGCCAACACACACACACACACACTGGAGAGGCAAACTCACCCTTTGAGTTCTCCGGCTCAGTCACAGTTCCGTCGCCGGCTGCAGAGGTGGCATTTGGAGGGAGGCAGCGAGGTCTGTACACAGAATTGACCCCGGGGAAGTTCGCTTGGATGATTGCCTCCGCCTCGCGAGCTTGTGCTTTGTTCCCGAGAAAAACTTTGGAAATGATGACCTTGCCTGAGGAAGATGTAAGAGCTCCTTAGTTATCATTCGAGAATCGCAGTTCAGTGTCAACAAATAGTTCAGTTTCTCCAATCAACACATTTGATCAGAGACGAGTAGCTTCATACAACCAAAAGCTTGTTGGACTTACACAAGTCGCTCTCTGGACAGGTAGAAGAACGACCAAGAACCGACATAGAAGAAGAGTTTGGATTTCTATCCCCCCCTTTCTCTCCTGTAAGGAGACTCAAAGGGGCTGACGATCGCCTTTCTCTTCCCCGCCCCCACAACAAGCACCCTGTCAGGTGGGTGGGGCTGAGAGAGCTCCAAAGAACTGTGACTAGCCCAAGGTCACCCAGCTGGCATGTGTTAATTAATTAATTTATTTTTGAGTTTTTTATACCGCCCTACCCCCAAAGGGCTCTGGCCAATGGACAACATAATTATACAACATACAACCCATTTAAAATAAACACAATAGTCAACATATAAAACAGCGTCAGCAATAAAATCCTTATTAAAACCCTCCCAAAGAGGGGGGGAAGTGTCCCATAGATGGTAAAGGAGTGCACAAGCTAATCTGGTTCACCAGATAAGCCTCCACAGCTCAAGCAGCAGAGTGGGGAATCAAACCCGGTTCCCCAGATTAGAGTGCACCTGCTCTTAACCACTACACCACGCGACAGCAACCCAGATTGTCTCCGTGGGCTCCGCTCACTGCCTGCACAGATGCACGTGAACGCAAAAACCGGCAAATGGGTTCCTTTATCCCAACTGCTAAAACCTGGGTATCGAGCAGTTATGTTGAAGGGTCCTAGGGAAGAAGCTACAGGTGACACGGCACCTTCATTTCATGTAACTGTGGTACATACAGCAGCTTTGCACGACTGGCAAAAATCCCTCTTAGAAGAATGGATCCGCGGACACTTAGAGCAGCTTCGCTAATATTACCCTGCCTATATGGCTCCTCAAAGTCCCCTTTGCTTTTGGCTTGGTTTTGGAAGAGTTCGATCCTGGGGCACTCGCAGATGCTGAGGCTGTTGGAGAGGGAAACGGCTTCTTCGATTCCAGACGTCTAAGAGAGTTATATAAAGAAAGCAAGTCTGAGCCATTTCATTAATTTTGCATTCCCCGGAGGCACCCCCTCAAGATTTAAATGAGCGGATAGATCTTTGTACAAGCAGGGGGTGGCACTCTGGCAAGAAGCAGAAGCAATAAGAAGTGAAGGGGAAAGAACAAGAGAGCGGTAGAAAAGCAATTCCTCTGAAATAGGGACCGTGTTCCGCGCTCTTCCCTGTACCACAGGGATGCTGAAAAGTATGGAACGTGCTGTTACAAAGCTCCTCAGACCACAAGGTGTGGCCACAGGCATCTCACAGACCTGTCTAGGGCGCCTTCCGCACAGGCCAATAAAACTCAGGGGGGGGGGGGGACTTCACACAGATCCCGCTCCTAACGTGAGTTCACCCCGTGCCCCCCTCCCCGCCTCCAACCTGGGTTTTTGGAGAATCTTGCTATCTGCGATTCTTTTGTTTTATTATTGTTGTTGTTGTTGTTGTAGATTTCACAGCTGCCAGATCTTTAGCTGGTTGTTGGCCTTCATTACAATTTGAGCCTCACCCAGAGGCCTAGGAAGTTGTAATGTATCGGCGTAGTATTCGTGCGGATGCCAGCAAGGCTGCCTTCTGAATTTGACAGATGTTAATTTTGTCAATTCAAAGATGTTTCACGTGCTGCCCTAGGGTTTTTTGGGATGGCGCCCAGCCTCCTCCCCCTCCTCCTCCTCCTCCTCCTCCTCCTCCTTCCTCTTCCTCTTCTTCTTCTTCTTCTTCTTCTTCTTCCCCCCACCAACAAATGGAGGAAACCTAAAAAAATTACCCCAGGAAAGGCAAAAATGCTAAAGTGGGTGTGTGTCAGGATGCCCCCCCCCCCACATCTATATATGGGACTAAGGTGCAAAGATTCACACCTGCCTGTGGGGAGGGTGGGAGGCAGTCTTCACCTCTGATATGTTAATGGACCTTTCCTGCTCTTTCGCTTTCTTTGATGCTGTAACTGGAGCCGGAGCTGACCCAGCAGGGGGAGGCGGCAGGTGGATGACACGATCACCGTGCTGTCCTTGAGATGCTCAGTTCCCAAACATCTTCCTTTCCACTGTAACATTCCCAAATTTCCTGAGAACCAGGTAGGAGATTTGGGGCGGGGGGACCATAGGGATAAATGGAACCATTTTACCAGATGCGTATCAGGGGGGAAATGGCGCCTGGAGACAAATTGTCTCCGGGCGCACCCCCTGCACCTGGGAGGCGGGGCTCAGAGGGGGCATGGCCCCACCTTGCCAAGCCCCGCCCCTGGCCTCAGTGCTTATAAAAGCAGCTCGGAGGACGAGGGATGACAGTCTCTTCTGGCCTCCCCGGAAGGGAGGACAGAAGAGACTGCCGGTTGCTGGCTGGGAGCCAGGAGGGTGGCGACGGCAACCGGGGGGGCAGCTGGGTGCCCTTGACCCTCCCCATGTCGATGGCAACATGGGCGGGGTCGAGGGCACCCGAAGATGACAAGGCAGCAGAACCTCCTGCTGCCTTGCTGTCTTCCTGGTCACATGGGGGCCAGATTTTGCACCCCCACGTGACCAGATGAGTGGCACCCGGGGACAGAGGGTGCCCCTCATGTCCCTAGGCAAATACGCCACTGCATTTTCCTATAGCCTGCCAGAACTGGCTTTGCCAAGCCAGGTACCAGCTGTGTTCAATAAAGACTTCTGATTAAGTATCCAGAGCCTGTTATTGATTTCTGTCAGAGACTTGAAATTGTGCCGTCCCCTTAAATGTTCTGTAATGACAAAACAGAGGCTCAAGACGTGGAAGTTTCAGCAAAAGGCTCATTGGATTAACGGACGTTACTCAGTCCACGGAATCTAGGCCAAGCAATAGGCAAACCTAGGGAACTGCCTCTTTTCCCCCTTGCCATTAAGTTACAGCTGACTCAGAGGCGCAGGAGGAGGAGGAGTTTGGATTTATATCCCCCTTTCTCTCCTGTAGGAGACTCAAAGGGGCTGACAATCTCCTTGCCCTTCCCCCCTCACAACAAACACCCTGTGAGGTGGGTGGGGCTGAGAGAGCTCCGAGAAGCTGTGACTAGCCCAAGGTCACCCAGCTGGCATGTGTGGAAGTCCCCAGATAAACCTCCACAGCTCAGGAGGCAGAGCTGGGAATCAAACCCGGTTCCTCCAGCTTAGATACATGAGCTCTTAACCTCCTACGCCACTGCTGGGCCAAACTGCACATTCTATTTTTTCCGCCCCCATACCCCCCTGCAGCGCCCCCCACCCCCCGCGGCGTCCCCGCTTCCCCCACTTACCTTAGTTCCTTAGGCTACAAAAGGCCTGTTCTCAGTAAAAACGGCCTGGTGGGAACTATACTTCCCAGGAGACCTTGTGAGCCCCATGGTGATTTCTTATTTTTTATTGGTGAGCTGCTTTGGAGCGGCATATAGATATTCAAAATTAAGACATTTGAACAGGTAAAACTAACAACCTAGCCGCATCAGTACTGAGGCTACTGATTGGACCGTACGTGTGACATCACGGTGATGAGTCACACCATTTGATTACCCTCAGTACTATTTTTAAAGGTATAAACTTTGTCTTTCTTTCGCTCCACCCCCTCAACGGAAAGGAATCAATATCACCCACCCATCCACCGCATGTTGTACCTCAATGACTTTAATCTGATTTCCATTAAGCCAAACGACCTGCAATTCCGTCAGATTTTCTAGATTTTCAATGATTGAAATCCTGTTGCAGTAGAGGTACAGCTTTTGCAAGTGAACGCACTGTTCCAGACCTTCAATTTCCTGTCAAAGAGAGCACACACATCATTTTCAAACAACCTGAAAAGATGTTCTTTCCACAGCATGGCTTATCAAGGAACAGAAAGGGGGAAAATAGACCGAGTCCTCTAAAAAAATCTGACCTATGCCTATTTTTGCAAGGCCATTTACCTGTCCAGGGCCCCTTCCGCACATGCAAAATAATGCGTTTTCAAACCACTTTCACAACTGTTTGCAAGTGGATTTTGCCATTCCGCACAGCTTCAAAGAGCCCTGAAAGCAGTTTGAAAGTGCATTATTCTGCATGTGCGGAATGAGCCCATGTTTGCTATAATTGGTTATTTGTATCCTAAACCCAAAACCCACCACCCTTTATACATTCCTCTGTCCAGTAACCTGGACTCATTTATTAGATTTGGCACACATTGTAAAGCATGGGAAGGTTAAAATAGTAATCCTCCAGGAAGTGACATCACACTGTTGCCCTGAAAGTTGCTGTTTTTTTAAAAAGAGAGGCCCTGAGGACTTTGGGACACGTGAATCAGTCCTTTGCAGGGCTGCAAAGTTCCAGGAGGGTTAACAATCCAAGCTAGCACCTGTATGGTTGATGGTATTATCATACCAGTGTCTCTATTATTCAGTAAACAAACAATTATAAACAAGTGGGGTGCTGTGTGGTTTCTGGGCTGTATGGCCGTGTTCTAGCAGCATTCTCTCCTGACGTTTCGCCTGCATCTGTGGTTGGCATCTTCAGAGGATCTGATAGTTACTCAGTTGCCAGGCCATTCCTATTCCGATGCCCTCACCTATTGACCTTTGCTCACAGGTATATATACTCCACTTGCTTTCCTTTCCAACTATCAGATCCTCTGAAGATGCCAGCCACAGATGCAGGCGAAACGTCAGGAGAGAATGCTGCTAGAACACGGCCATACAGCCCGGAAACCACACAGCACCCCAGTGATTCTGCCCTTGAAAGCCTTCAACAATACAATTATAAACAAGCTTACAGAGGCATAGCGAGGGAAAATGGCACCCGGAGCAACACCTGCTCCAGGTACCCCGCCCCCGCCCCTGCGCCTCACTTACCTTAGGTGGGCTGGTCCGGGCCAAGGGGCACCCTGTGCACGGTGGCTGAAGGAACACCCTGGCAGGGCCAGGCCAGACCAGAGCCGAGGGGTACCCTGCAGCAGCCCAGCCAAGATGCTCCTTCAGTTGGCAGAGGCAGCTGAAGGAGCAGCCTGGCGGGGCCGGGCCAGGCCGGGCCGAGGGGGAAAGGAGGAGGGGTGTGGGGGGCATTTGTTCCAAGGTTCACTTGATGGGAACGACAGCCGCCCGTGGCGTTTGTCCCCAGGCGGTCTTGTGGAAGCTCCGCCTCTACAAGCTTATATATTGCATTAAACTCCAATTCAATCTTTAATGGCATATAATACTACATTAAACTTAACAACATGAACAACATCTACGCAGGCTTATTACTGTATGATAATTTACACAAAGTAACTTAAACCAAATAGTCTCTCTACAAAGGAGTAACAGGCCAGAGTCTCTATCCTGGAGAGCCAGTTGTTATATAGGAGGGCAAAAAAGAACCCGAAGGGTTTTTGATAACCTTTTGGGGAAAGGAGTTTTTTTTTTTAAACTACAAGATGACGGGCCACTGTGAAGGTTTCACAAAGTCATTCAAACACCGGGGAACAACAGCCCACATGCATATGTTAATTCATTGCTGTGTGCCCTTTTTGGAGGGACTATTTGGGGTATGTTTCTTTGAGTAAATCATCACACAGTAATAAGGTTGTGTAGATATTGTTCATGTTGTTAACATAATATAGAAGCTTATTTATAATTGCTTAAG
This sequence comes from Sphaerodactylus townsendi, assembly GCF_021028975.2. Taxonomy (NCBI): domain Eukaryota; kingdom Metazoa; phylum Chordata; class Lepidosauria; order Squamata; family Sphaerodactylidae; genus Sphaerodactylus; species Sphaerodactylus townsendi. The sequence goes on from NC_059426.1 coordinate 171,908,359, forward strand.
TGTTCATTGAATATTAGATAATACCATTAGCCATATAGGTGCTAGCTTGGATTGTTAACCCACCCCTCACATGGTGTTTGTGTGAGGGGGAAGGGAAAGGAGTTTGTCAGCCCCTTTGAGTCTCCTATAGGAGAGAAAGGGGGAATGTAAATCCAACTCTTCTTCTTTTTTGAGCAACCTCCCCCACTTTCATGCATGTTGTAGTGGTTAAGGGCAGGTGGATTCTAATCTGGAGAACCGGATTTGATTCCCCATTCGCCCACACGAGTGGCAGAGGCTTATCTGGTGAATCAGATGTGGTTCCGCACTACGAGGCCCTTTCTGCACGGGCGTTGAGTGAGGGTGCATCGGCATAAATTATGCTGATGACCCCCCCGCCCCCCCGGACCGTTTGCACAGACGGTCCCGGTAGGGGTGCAGGCGAAGGCACAGCCTTCGTACAGGCTGCGCCTTCCCCAACCGGCTTACCTGCTCTTGCTGGCTGCCGTCGTGTTGTGGAGGCCAGGGGACACAACTCTGGAGACAGAGGGCAGGCGGGGCGTCCCCTGGCCTCCACAACGTGACAGAAGCCAGCAGAAGCAGGTAAGCTGGTTGGTGAAGGCGAGAAGAAGAAGAAGAAGAAGAGTTTGGATTTATGTCCCCCCTTTCTCTCTTGCAGGAGACTCAAAGGGGCTTCCAATCTCCTTTCCCCCACACACAACAAACACCCTGTGAGGTAGGTGGGGCTGAGAGAGCTCCGAAGAACTGTGACTAGCCCCAGGTCACCCAGCTGGCGTGTGTGGGAGTGTACAGGCTAATCTGAATTCCCCAGATAAACCTCCACAGCTCAGGCGGCAGAGCTGGGAATCAAACCCGGTTCCTCCAGATTAGATACACGAGCTCTTAACCTCCTACGCCACTGCTGCTCCGGGAGGGAAACACCGCCTTCCATCCGCTGCCGTTTGCACAGCAGGGGGTGGAAAGCCCCACTTTTGTAAAACCTCACTCATGGAGCGAGGTTCAAAAGTGGCGTTTGCGTGCTGCTTGGCCAATGTGAGCACGGCCCTGCTGTGTGAATGCCTCCCCAGGGATAGCGTTTTTGCCGTCCCTGGGGCACTGTAATCCGTCCGTGCAGAAACAGCCTTACATTTCTGATGGGTGACCTTGGGCTACTCACAGTTCTCTCTGAACTCTCTCAGCCCCACCTACCTCACAAGGTGTCTGTTGTAGGGAGAGGAAAGGAAAGGAGCTTGAAAGCTACCTTGAGTCTCATTACAGGAGAGAAAGGTGGGGTATAAATCCAAACTCCTCTTCTTCCTCGTTATGGTTAAGCTCTAGGTAGGACCTGGATTTCTCTGAGAATGACAAGCACCTCTACAATACAGGGATAACTTCCCCTGAAGAAAATGCCTGCTTTGAAGGGTGGAATCTATAGCATTATATCCCAATTGAGCATCCTCCCGTCCCAAAACTCCATCCTGCCCAGGTTCCACCCTCAAATCTCCAGGAATTTCCCAATCCAGAGTTGGCAAGTTTGTTTCAGGCATAATGGGCAGTTCCACCCTGTAGTGAGATCCAAAATTTTTAGTGACAGGTTCCCATGGTGGTGGGATTCAAACAGTGGTGTAGCGCCAATGGGACTGGGCGGGGCACGACGGGGGCGTGGCCAGGCATTCTGGGGGCGGGGCATTGATAATTTCTCTGTTACTGTAAAAAGCTCTTACTGTAAAAAAAAAAGTTCCTAATTTCCAGCTGGTATCTTTCTGTCCATCATTTAAACACATTATAGCAAGTCCTATCGTCTACTGCCAACAGAAACAACTACTTCTCTTCTAATTGACAGCCTGTCAAATACTTAATACTTTCAAATACTTAGTTTCTAGAAATCAAAAGAAGGATGCTTTCCTTAAACAAGGAACTTTACCGTATTTTTAACACATGTTTTTAAAACAGCCCAACAGGGAGAATTATCCCGTTTTCTACCTTCGCTAACCAGCCACATAGGAAAAAACAGGACTTTATGGTTTTTGGACCTAATGGAATTTCTAACGGAAAAGCAGACCCGATTAGTAACCCCCTCTCGGCACACACAAATAATTAGTGACCCACTCTCGGGAACTGGTGAGAACCTGCTGGATCCCACCTCTGGTTCCACCCTTGCCGATAGCGGAGGGAAAATAGAAAAACATCTGAACTCTAGCAAGTTAACTTACTGTTAAGCAACACTCCGCCACCCAAAGCTCTCTAAGTAATGGGCAGTTCTCCAGGTCCGAAATGTTCTGGATGTTTTGCCTGACGAGAATCAGGCTTGTCAAATTGGGGAAAAACGACAGGCCTACCATCCTGGGGTAGCCTGAGAAAAACATCTCCATGCTTTGTGTTTCCGCACCTTCATGCCCGATCCTCTCGTAACACAGCCCGTTACTGGTGCACTGAAAGGAAGAAAAGAAACCAAACGATTCTCCTTCTGTCTTGTGCGGCAATAAACAGCAAGACTGTCACGCTAAGCAAATTCTAGGTGATGGGCAAGATGTGATTCAAGGGATGCACAAATAAAACAAGGCCTCTGAAGAAAACAAAAATCTTCTTTGGCTTTTAGGTAGCCCCTACAAAGATGCATGCCTGGATTTTTTTCATCTTGATCCTCTTTGAACTGAGATTGCAAAAGCCTTAGCAGACCAGGTGCTCAGGAGCAGCAGCAGCAGCAGAAGGCCATTGCTTTCACATCCTGCAGGTGAGCTCCCAAAGGCACCTGGTGGGCCACATTGCAAGTAGCAGAGTGCTAGACTAGATGGAATCTGGTCTGATCCAGCTGGCTTGTTCTTATGTTCTTAAGGCGCATTCCTCACAGTGATATCCATAATAATTGACTTTTTGACACATCTGCTTCCTTAATATCTAGAGCAGGGGTGTACAACTCTGGCCCTCCAGATGTTCATGGACTATGATTCCCATCAGCCCCAAGCTGGCAGGGGTTGATGAGAATCATAGTCCATTAATATCTGGATGGCTAGAGATGGACACCCCCCTGACTAGAGGATGCTTGGAAGCTATTTAAAAGCATATTAATTGAAGCCCAGATAAAACATATTCCTCGGGTTAGGAAATGCACTACCAAGTTTTTTTTTTAAATGCCTGCATGGTTAACAACACAAGTCAAGTCGGCTATAAAAAGTAAAAGGCTTCTTTTAAAAAGGTAGAGGTTTTCCCGAACAAATTGAATAGAAGAGTCGAAAGGCTCTGGCTACAGAGGTATAAGTCAATAATTACTGGTTAATTAGGGACACAATTAGGGACACAAAATAATTAGGGACACAAAAATAGAATTTGAGGAACAGGTTGCTAAAAGCATCAAGGTAAACATTATTTTAAATACATCTAGAGCAGGAAACCAGCCTGAGAAGTACTGGGATATTTGAATGACCGAGGAATAAAAAGATTGCAAAAGGCTGTCTTGTATAATTCACCAAGTATTTGAACTAGCAAACATGTCTTGTTGACACAGAAAACTTAAAGGACAAGTTAGTCTCCTGTGGAAGCACTGGGTCATTATTGACTCATGGGGTGACATCATATTACAATGTCCAATAGGCAAACAATGTTTACAGGATGGTCTGCCATTACCTTCCCTAGTCATCTCCACTTTACCTCCAGCAAGCTGGGTCCTCATTTTACCAACCTCGGAAGGATGGAAGGCTGAGGGCGTTTCCCCACTTGCCACGACCCCCCTATGCCGCGCGCTGCTCTCAGCGCGCGTAATTTCTGGCGCACTCCTGGGCTTCCCCATCACCCCGCGCTCTGCATGGGGTCATCAAAAGGCGCCGTTTGGAAGAGCGCCAGGAATGACGCGTGCTGAGGGGGCGTGACAGCAGCAGCGTCAGGGCAGCTGCATTGTCACCGCCCCTGTAGTGGGGAGTGCCGGGGGACCCTGTGCTACTTGCTTACAGTAGCGCGCAGCTACTGGTAAGTGGGAAAACGCCCTGAGTCAACCTTGAACCGGTTACCTGAAACCAGCTTCCCTCGGGATCGAACTCAGGTCGTGAGGAGAGTTTTGACTGCAGGACTGCAGCTTACCATTCTGCACCACTGGCTCCTATAGTGAACCTTACCAGCTCTTTAATTATTTCCTCTGAAGAAACCAGATTTTGACTATCGTTCTGGATCATTTTCTAAGCATTTCAGCTTAGCAGAAGACCTAAAGGGGACAGAAGAAATGTAATTATTTGCTAAGCGACCAGCCTTATACCAAAAGCGCCCACAGATCCATCTAGCACACTGTTGTCTGCTCTGACTAGCAACCACTCTCCAGTTTCTCTCAGCTATGGAACTTTTTCAACTGGAGGATCACGACCTTGGAGCATTATACTTGCCAAGTCAGTTTGCTGCCACTGGGTTTGGGGTGCTATAAATTCTCCACTGCAATTTATTTATTATTTATTTATTGGTTGGATTTATAGACCGCCTCATCCCCGAAGGGCTCGACTTGCCATCCACTCCCATCTTTTTCTGCATGATGAAGGAAATATTTAATTGGAAACCCCACCATTTCCCTTGTTACATTATGTTCCACCCTCCATTGCATTTGGAAGCAGAGATGGAACTTCAGAAGAGACCACCCAAAGTTTCCCTGAGAACCTCAAGACAGAGACTAATCAGCTCCACACAAACACAGGATGACTATAGACAATAAACAATCAAAGGGAACAAAGGCCAGGCTACTTCTATTCAGATTGCCCTCACCTTTGCTATCTTCATTGTTACTCACATGCTACATACTTCATTGTTACTCACTTGCCAGGTCACTTCTATTCAGATGCCCTCACCTATTCAGCAGGTTCGCACCATTTTAACAACCGGTTCTGCCGAAGTGGTGCGAACCTGCTGAATCCCACCACTGGGAAGGGGGTCTTCCACACCCCAACTGCATGAAAGGGATGTTGTCTTATTAAGGGTTTTGTTGGGAAGGTCGCACCAAGTGCTCATAGGCAAGTACATACAGTTGACATTTGAGTCGCCAGGCAGGACAGTGTGAAGACCTTTACCAGACCAGTCACCAAGGTGGTCCTGCTCCGTGCCAAAGATCCAGCTCAAGTTTGCATGCCTTAATATCGATTAGTTAGCATTGGTAGGGAAGCATGATGTGATTCCGTAATCAAGAACATTCCACCTAGAGTAGAGTCAGAAGGTGGAATCCAATTAATTCCAGGCGGGGAGTGTGTTGCCCCATTATTTTAGCTATAGCAATAGCAGCACTATATACATATTAGCAGCAGACACAGGTAAGGAGATTCTGTCCCTTTAACATAGTGCATGATGGGATACGTAGTTCAGATTAGCCAGCTTCCTGAGCGCAACTTCCTAACACACGAGAGTTTTATGAGCATCGAGTAGATGGATGTGTCAAGCCATTCTCTCTTTTCACAGTACTAGTAAGGACTTCCAAGCGCTTCAAGATCAGGGAATCAGTGTACAGATCAAATGAAAGTTTTGCATGCATATCCATCAGTTTGTGCAATGAAACTCTGATCTGAAATGCATGAAATTCTTCTAGTTGACACTGTTCAAAACAGATGAAGAAATTGCCTGGGGCGGCCATAGTTTCACACAGTCTCTCTCAGCTAGTGAAATAGTTTGGACACAATCCCCACCTACCCTGTTCACTATCAAGTATGTTAGTTTCTGAATAAAGCTTCACTTACACTTTAATCAAGTTGTACCCCTTTTCTGTGTTAATCACTCTGCCAACAAATAAACAGTATTATTAAAAAGCAACCTCTGTCTAACTTAGAAATACCTAAATTTAGCCTATAAAGAGAGGGTTCTTTAACATAATGAAGATAGAGTATTGTGGGTTTTCCAGGCTGTGCGGCCATGGTCTGGTAGTTTTTTCTCCTAACGTTTGCCTGCATCTATGGCTGGCACCTTCAGAGGAGAGAAATGCATCTTACCGTGACATGCCTCTGAAGAAGCCAGCCATAGATGCAGGCAAACATTAGGAGAAAAAACTACCAGACCATGGCCACACAGCCCGGAAAACCCACGCCACCCAGTTGATTCCAGCTGAGAAAGCCTTTGACATAAAGATAATCTATGTATGGGTCTCTGCCCTACACTGAGTAATGATGGGGCCACCATTTATTCTTTATTTAGTGCATAGGTGTCAAACTTGCGGCCCTCCAGATGTTATGGACTACAGTTCCCATTATGTTGGCAGGGGATGTTGGGAACTGTAGTCCATAACATCTGGAGGACTGTGAGTTTTACACCTGTGATTTAGTGTATTCAGAGCTCAAACTATACCATTATGGGTTCGGATGCGTGGAAAGCATTGCAAGACTGCCTGTTTGCCAGGGCTTTTAAGGAGATATGAATGGCAGTTGTCTTTTAAGAGGGAAACAGGTATATGGCTTGTTATTTTATTATGCTTTTAACTGGAATTTTTAAAATTCGATTATTGTAAGCCACCTTGTACCATAAGGAAAGGCAGGGTATAAATGCTTTACTAGATAAATTGCAATCCATCTTTATTCCGCTGATTGTTGCATACATCACTCTCCTACAGTCTTCTAATCTTACTTTTCCATCTGTACTCTACTGTTTCAGTGCACTGATCCATCATTTTTGCAACCCAGTTTCACTGCATCGTTTATTGAACGCGTACTGCTCTCATAGAACTATTTTTCAATTGTGAGATTCGCCTCGAACCTCAGCAAGAACGGCAGACTATAAATTAAGTAATAAATAATATAGATGCAATCAAAGAAGAATCCGCCCTTTGGAAGGACAACTATGAATTAAACAGAAAAATTTAAAAAAACCTGAAATGACACTGACATTTGTGTGGGGGGGGGGGGAGTCCTTTTTTATCCACAGTTTTCCACTTGATTTGGGGCATATTTTAAAGGTACAGAACAAAACCACATAGCGACGGTAACAGGATAGAATGCAACAAAACTGTGACAAAATGCACAGCCCCCCCCACTGTCCAAGGCTCTTCTCTACCACAAACTCTCCAGACAACATTAGGTCAGCAATTATTTTCTCACACTCTCCCTTCCTCTCCAATACATTATATTAATTTATTTAAAGATTTATACCCTAATAGGAACATGTGATGTACTACCTCTACCAAGAACATTAATCTACCTGTCAGGGTTGTTGTTCAGATTACTGGGCTACTGCATATAAAGTATCGGGACTATGCAAAAAGCACCATGTGAGTGTTAAGCACACGTTACTTTGCAGCACTTCAGGATTAAAAGCTGTCCCAGCAAGAACTTTTCAAACCACAGTATTCCAGAAGCATCCTACAAAACAATCCCAAACAAAGCAGCATTCCACACACCCCCAACAGTTAGTTTGTACGCTCACAATCCACAATCAGCCACAAAATCCCCAGTCTCAATTCACTGTTGAGTGCTTCTGCCCCTCTCCTGCCACTTCATATGCAAGCAGATTTTGTTTTTCAAAGCTGCAAAAAGGCTTTTCCGGGGGTAGCTAATCTGAGATCACAAATCTGGGATAGGCCTGTAGGGTTGCCAACTCCAGCCTGGGCAGTACTTGAAGATTTGGGGGTGATGCCTGCCTAGGAAAGGGTTTGGGAACAGGACGGCAGGGAAACAGTGCCATAAATTGCACCCTCCAAAGCTGTCCTTTCCTCCAAGGGGGCACATCTGGAAACTGGAATTTTGGGAGGACTTTATTAGATGTTATGTAAGCTGCCTTCAGACCCGAGAGAGAGAAAAGGTGGGGTATAAATGAAGGAAATAAAAATAAACTGCCCACTTTTCGGAAGGGGGCAAGAGGGGCTTTCCAATGAGTAGCACCTACCCCAGAGATGGAGAAAAAGTCTCCCCCAAAGGGAAGTAGATACTCCTCTTTTAAGGAGGGTACAAGCGAGGTAGGTTTCCTCTCCTGTAAGACCGGGGTGAAGATGCTGAAGGGTACCAGATACGGAGAACGGGGAGGCAGTTGCTAAGCAACCGCAGGTAGCCCCTCCTTCCTAGAAGCCGCTCACCCACCTGGAGTCTGGAGAATCAGCCCAGGCCAGGCTGTGTATAGTAGCAGCGGCCCCTGCCGTCGCCAAGGAAACCTTCCTGGCCACGCGCCTCCTCCCGGGCAGCAGCCAATAAGGGCAGACTGGAAGTTTGTGACGCCGCACGTGACGCTGTTTCCGCAGGGATGGGGTTGTTTTGAAAGGAGGTTTAATTCAATCCTTACTGACAGTTTTGTGCCAAAAGTTTTGTTCGGGGTGGGTGGTGGTGGCGGGGATGATATATGGGCAGGTGCAATTGGTTAGTTATA